>NW_020537894.1:0-27155 GCF_003426905.1 Ctenocephalides felis | reverse complement strand
AAAATTAAAAAAAAAAAAGTGTGAACCATGTACTCGAAATAACGCAAAATGGTAAATGAAAAATTACTTTTAACACTATATCAAATAAACTAAGTTACAATTAATAACAAAAAAAGTTTAATGCACAATAAGCCTCCGAAGTTATTATTCACTGCGCATAACACTGTTGGCACTGTATAAAATCTGAAAAGAAACGAAATACATTAAAAATTAATTAAACAACTACATTAAGTAATTATAACAAGTCAATTGCAAATAATTCCAGCATAGTTTAAATATAAATTTTAATGTTGTAATAGTTTTCTAATTCTAATCTTTTTTCAAATTATTGACTTTGTAGTCAAAATGATTTGTACAATTATTATGCAATATTCATAGTTTAATGTTATAAGACTTATTAAAATTTATACATATACTGCATATGTTCTTATTTCTATGTCATTTAATAATTCAATATTTAAATCAAAATGTATATTCAAATAAATTATATAAAATTGAATTTTATGTCATAAAATCATACCTAAATTCTACAGTTGGAATTATTTATATTTATATAATATAAAATAAATACAATACACATTAGATACATATGTAGATACATATATTTATATATGTATGTACTTGCGCTTTGATTTGATTTATTTTTATTAAATTATGATTTAAAAAAATTTGAAAACCGTTTTTATTTATATTATTGGATTTACATTATTTTCTATATTTTAATATAATTTTGGCCGAAGAGTTATTTCAAAACCATTACAGCAACTCTTTGGCAAAAATTATTTTGAAATATAAAAAATAACATAAATCGATTTATATAAATAATGAACAGTTTCCATTTTTTATTTATAATTCACTAAATAAAATTAAATAAATCAAAGCACAAGCAAACACCATGCATAAATCATATATTCAAGAAACTGAATATTTGACTTTTTTTAGAAATTACTTGAAAAAAGTTTTAGAATAATATTAATTATTATAAATGACTTACCATTCACTGTAGTATCACCACGAGGTCCCAACACAAAATGACTTAACATGGTTTTGTGCCAGCTTTTATGGGGGCAAAAAGGCGCCAAAAACAATATAAATCGTTACCCGTTATACTCGTTTTCAATTCAAATTCAAATCTTATACTTTTGTCATAGATTGTTATCAATGATAAAATCATTTATCTTTGGTTTATCTTATCAATAAATAGTTTTGGGTATTAGGCAATTGATAGCGCTAGTGTTGGCAAAATCACAGATAACCTTTCATTGTTTATTTAAATTTGGATTTTTAAAGAAAATAAACAAATAAATTCAGTCTTAAAAGATTTTGAATATCTTTGGAAAGATTATAGCGATTATATGGATACATATACGATATACCTAATTTTAATTAAGTCAGAATTTAGTACATTAATATAAAGTGAACCTCTGGGTTTTTTCGTCTGAAATTCTATGTTATTTGTCAAATTAATTACTCAATGTCTTCCTATGTAGACAGATTATAACTTATAAGAAAACAAAAAAAATAAAAAAAATGGCAACATGAAAAATTTGTGTACTTGGCATGAAATTATATATACTAAAGATGAAATTAAATTTTAAAATCAGAATATATTTTCAATTTATTCAAGTGTTCTATTATACATGTATATATACCTGGATTTACAGTAGGGACAGGCGGGG
The DNA here is from genome assembly GCF_003426905.1 of Ctenocephalides felis. Taxonomy (NCBI): domain Eukaryota; kingdom Metazoa; phylum Arthropoda; class Insecta; order Siphonaptera; family Pulicidae; genus Ctenocephalides; species Ctenocephalides felis. Next base: position 25,476 of record NW_020537894.1, on the reverse strand, counting down.
CTACTGCCCAGGGCGACAAATTTTTGGGGTCGGCAAAATTTGAGAGAAGAAAATTCTATACCATATAATTAACTCATTTTTTAATAACATTTTTAATTTCAAGAAATATAATTAACAAAACATTATGCAAATGCAATGCAAAATTTGGCAATTTGGCTAATATAAAGATTTGTGGGTGAGTTGAAAGTTTAAGAAAAATATGTTCTTCAGATTCCGAGCCCTCTTAAGATGACAAATTTGTGCACTTCCAACTTCGATTTCTATTGATAGCAAGACGTCCAAGCTCATAGCGCCGAAAAAATTAAATTAGTGACGCATGGCATTGTGCCTTACGGCAAGTTATTGAAACTTTCCATTCTGAAAATTACATTTTATAAAAAGCATTAAAATTTTGAAAAATGATAAAAATTGAATTTAAAAAAAACTTTTTATTTTACATTTCAAAATTTTTTGAAAATTATTAAGTTTCATCATTAAACTTATTAAAATTAAATTTTATTTGAATAATTCGACTTCTATTGATAGCGAGACGTGCTGATCAGTTATTGGCCAACTGTTTCGGAAATACGGGCCAAAATGCCAAAAATAATAATTCATTTTTGAGAAACGGGACGTCCAATATCATTAAAAGAAATTTACATATATGACAAAATGGAGAACTGATTAAATTTGTGGGAGGCAGGTCTAGCGGTTTCGGTGATCCAATAAAAAAATTTAAAGAGAAAGATTTGGCGGTCAAAAATGATCATTAGCCATATGCAAATCAAATTATCAGATATTTTAATAAATAAATTTTGTTTACATTTCTATGGGTTCGGTAAAATTATTTATCTGTTATTCTGCGAGGCAGCGCTTACGCGCTTCTCTATTTTGTCTGTACGCGGCTAAAGCAGGCCGATCGCTTTAATTTTTTTTTTAATTTTAATTTTTGGTCCGGAAAGTTTCAGCAATTTATCTTAAGGCACGATGCCAAGCACCACTATTTACACTATGTAATGCGTAATAAATTTTCTGCAATCAAATAGTTATTTTAATTAAAAAAAAATGATTTATATAAACTATTTTAAGTAAAAATTTAGGGATGGGGCGGCATTTTTGTCAGTGCCCCAGGACGCCAAATTTCTAAATCCGCCCCTGCTTACACTTTCAAAATTAAATTGGCTTATTGGTCGAAAATCAAAATTAGATAATAAGCTACTAATTTATAAAGCCATAATTAAACCTGTATAGGCGTATGGAATCCAACTGTGGGGATGTTATAGTAAATCAATTGTGGGACTTGTTCAAAGATTACAATCTAAAACACTACGGACGATTACTGATGCCCCGTGGTTTGTTAGCAACAAAACCATACATGATGACCTCAACATTCCTTTTGTAGTCGATGTCATCAAAAATAGTAGTACTGGACATCATGCTAAAATTTTCGATCATCCTAATGCAACTTTGGCTCATCTGCTTGATAATCCACCTATAAGAAGACTACACAAGAAACAGCCTATAGACTTAATGTAAAAAAATTGTTTTCCATAGTCAATTGCTTATTGGAGCGATATTACTACAATTTGTTTTTTTCTTTTATTTTTATTTATTTATTTTTCTTTAATTTTAATTCATTTTTATTTATTATTATTATTATTTTTATTTCTTTCTGTAATTATCATTATTTTTTATTATTATTATATTTAATTTAGCCATATAACTCATAGAGTCTTTAAATAACTCTGAATGTTATATAATATGAATGAATAAAAAAAATCTCGCTCTCAATAGAAATCGAATATTTTTTAACCATTCAAATCGGTTGATCCGCGCACCCGAAAACGTGGCCGAAAAATTATATTCATACATACATATACACACACACATCCATTTTTTCTAAGGTGTGGCAAATTGTTCAGAAACATTCAAAACGTGAAGATATGCAAAAATGTTCAAATTCGATTTTTAGACGATTGCATTGACTTACCCAACAAAGAAGTTAATGATCTAATAAAAAATCAATATAATATTTATAGTATATTCTTATTAATAAAAAATTACAATACATTAATTTCATGTTAGTTACTAAAGAACGAATCATTGCAGGACTTATTATTTTGACTGACGTATAAAGATAATTTATAACCGTTGAAAAAAAATGATGATGAATGAAAAAATCATTAAATGAAGAATTGAATAAATGAAAAGCAATTGATTCCTAAGCCGTAGCAAATATAAGAATAAGATTATCTTACCGAATTAAATTTTAGCACATGTTATGCATTCGACAGGTAACCATAATCCAAACTACAAAATAATACAAATTTAATACATAGATGCTTTTACATTTGTTGCCCTTTATTTATTGTCCAATGATGGTATTTTTCTCTTATAAATAAGCTTCAATAAAGTAGTTTGTCGACATCTTAATTAGCTCTTGTATTTTTTGGTTAATATAGACCAAACTTCTGGATAATGAGTCTGCAAAAATCTAATCAATTTTTGAGCATTGGCGGCTTGCTGAGGGTTGCAACTTCGGCAATTTCGTGTTAAAACTTCTGGTAATGCAGCTAAAACATAAAAAAAAAACAAGTTTATAACACATTTGTAATAGAAAAATAAGTCATTGATAGTGCGAATTTTCTTGGTACAACTCTATATTTAAGTCAAAATAAAAAACTAAAATTAAAAATTCATTAAATAGATATATATATTTTTCATCAAACGCACCTAAAAGTCACAAAATTGATGCTTTTTGCGTTTGATTGAGGATTTTTCTTGCAGAAACTAATTTATGAAAAAGAATTTAAAAAAAATAAAAAAATTATCTTGTGCATGTATTGAGGACATACTCCAATATAATACACAACACAATCAGTGCACTGAAAATCAGTACTCTGAAATAACAATTTTAACTCCGAAACTTCTGCAAGTATAAAATTAACGATTCTGGTATGAATCGTGTGTGTTATAATTGACGAAAATGTTTTATAACCTTCTGTTTTGTTTTTACTGATATGATTATAATATTATTTGAAACTAAAATTTTTTTTTAAATACAAAAATTTTTTTCTATACGAAATTATTTTTGCAAGAAAACTCGAGTGTCGTATATTTCTAATTAGACGAATTGGCTGCTATACATATATCAAATATGTCAAACGTTTCAAAACGTCGAGAAAAAAAATATGAGATCGGATTTTCTGGCAAAAAATATACTCCTGCTTCGGACAGCTAATGATAAAGATACTGAATTACCTTTCAATTGATTTCCAAGTTGATCACATGGGCCTTTATCTAATACACACATTATTTGTTTCCAACGATCTGTTGATTTCCGAGCAATCGCGTAATTTCACTACTGCCCTGAGCTGACACTAATGTCCCGCATATTAAACAACCGATAATAAATACCAAGTTTAAATTCATTGTAATGAACTTTGTTATATATTAATATTTGGTTTGCCAATTTATTATAAGGGAAAGTATGCAAGATGCTGTCGATGACGCTTAGAAAGATGAACTGGAGATGCCCTTTCTACATACGACTCCACAATCTATAGTGGGAGAGCTGAATGCTATCAATTTTTCAGATGATGAAAGGTGTATAAATGAAAACAGAAAAGCTCTTTAATATGCATCCATCAAGCTATTGGAAAACTCCTAAACAATGATTCTAAATAGACTGCCACGTGTTCCGAGCCCTGGTATATATCTTACTTAGTGAAAAAAAAAAACAAGAAAAGTTAAATACCACACATTGATACTTGAATAACAGTCATATTTGTAGAGCAGAACTATAAACGAAGGAGTGTATAAAAAATATATATGTTTTTTACAAAATTTTCTACAATTAATTATAAATAAAAGGGTCTGGCCAATCTTCAGCACGATTCCCAACGGATATCCTTCCAACGGCTTTTAAAATTCCAAAATCGGTTCAGGACTTTTGTCGAAAACTTAGTTTTAATTTTCTGCAGTAAACTGCTCTATATTTAAAATAAAGTATTAAAAATTCACAAATAAATTTTCCAATTCAATGTCAAACTATTCAGAATGAATTGAAATGCCGAGAAAACATATAATTTGCTAAGTGAATTTTCTGTGGTAAATATAAAATTCTTCTTCGTAAAGTAATTAAAATTATTCAAAACTAGAATATTGTTTTATATTTTCAAACAAATTTCTATTTTATTTAATTTGTTAAAAATTATATATTTTGATTTATTGATCGTAATTTAGAATGACTTTGTACGTGACGAATCGGTCTCATTTTTTCTGTGTATAATCAACAAAATTAAGTCAAACTTAATTACTTAATGAACAGAAGAAACAAACATATATTTATTAAGCATGCTATTTCAAAAATGGTTTTGAAATATATTTAAATTGTTTTTAAAATATAAAAAATGTATTTTGTATTTTACGCCTATTATGATTACAAATCAATTTCAAAGATTTTAGTTAATGATTTGTAAATGTTGCAAATTTTCCACTGCAAACTCTGTCTAATTTGTTGTCTCCTAAAGGAAGCCAACACATTGCGCAAGCGCATAGCCTGTTTATTGAACTATGAATGAGTATACACCGAAATGAAAAGCTAACGATTTTACCATTGAGTTTATATATATATATATATATATATATATATATATATTAGAGATGGGTAACTCACTCCGGAGTTATCACTCCGATACAACTCCTCCCTCGGAGTGAAACTCCGAGTGAAGTTGTTTCATAGGATTTGTCATATCCGACTTCCCTAAACTGGTATTAAATCTGTTAACTCGTGCAGATATTTACTGTTTTTGTCGTTTTTGCTTTGGGAAGGAAGCAGTCACTTTCTCGTCTCACAGGCAGTTTTATGACCTTTTAGGTATAAAAGTCAAAATGATACATACCATTGTGTATTTTCCAGAAAATACAAAAATGTTACAGAAAAAAGATACAGAACAATGAAATTGTGTTCAAGTGTGAATAGCTCAAATGTATAATTTATTAAATAGTAAGGGGTCATATTTCTAACTACGACAATCTTTGGCCGTGAATGACGGCAATCAGGAATATACATACCGAAAAATATACGAAACGAAATATATTTATTTAATTTGGTTTTTCCGTAGCCTGAAATAACAACACTTTAGAGTACAAAATGTATCAGCGATATCATTAGTATTTAAGCAGCAAAAAATATTTAGTATTATATTATTACTTTTAACCAAATATATAATTGTGTAAAAGTAATAATATGCTAATCGAACCATAATCGAACTACACGATGTAATATTAATTCCCGAATGGAAATTGCAGAAGAAAAATTTTGAAAGCAGAAGTATTATGTTTTGCTTTTATTATAAAGTTTACTACAAAATTTTTATATAAAATTAATCCAAAAAATTAAATGTTTTCTCATCAAAAGGAAATAATTAAATTGAATTTGATTCTCAAATTTTGCGTTTTTACTGTGGTCAACACTGTTAAAATTACAAGTAACTGAAACGATCATCTGGTCGACCGAAAAATTTTACAACCTGTCATTCATTCGTGAATTTTTTAGAAAAATTATTTTATTGATATTTATTCATAAATTTTCATTTCCAATAATTAATGGAATTTGACAAATCCTTAGATACATAAACAACGCACTATAGAACACATTTGTGTCGAGTATTTCGGTTTCAAAATTGTCGGAGTCGTGGAGTTGTTAAGCGGATATATCTCCACCATGAAGCGGAGTCAAATCCGAGTCGATCCGGCTTCGGATATGATAAGCCCATCTCTAATATATATATATATATATATATATATATATATATATATATATATATATATATATATATATATATATTATTCTCGTATCATGATGCTTGTGACAACATCCGAAACGGCTTGACCGATTTTTATGCTTTACGTTTAGAATAACTAAGAATAGGACACAATCTAATTTTCATACCAAAAAGTAGCAAGGCAAGGGTTGGCCGCCTTTTTTTAAATTTTCTATCCAATTTTTTTATATATTTTTATAATTCGTAACTAAATAATAAACATGCGCCCTCTTACCACAAACTCAATCAATTTTGTTTATTTTAAATGTTTTTAATGCGGAATTGAAAAACACAAACTCTAAACTCTAAATTTTTACTTTTTTACCACCAATTCCTATTTCATAATAGTTAGTTTAGTAGTCCAATTATATTTAGCTCGATAACAAAGCTTAAATTTATACGCTCTATTCGTTGAAAAATTTTAGCATTGGGTGAAAATTTATCGATAGATAATAAAATATTAAAAACCCACAAATAATTTTTCCAATTTAATGTCAAACTATTCAAAACGAATTGAAACGCCGAGAAAGCATAAAATTTGCAAATTAGCTTTTCTCGAGAAAACATAAAATTCTTGTTCGGAAAGTTAATTATTATTATTTAAAGTTTGGATATTGTTTTTTTTTTCAAACAAATTTCATTTGTTAAAAAACATGTATTTTCATTGATTGACCCAAACCCAAGCATCTATTTAATTTGTTTTGTTTTGAACATGATTTGAAATTAATTATCATCAGTAATGTCCATTTTAATTTTATTGATACATTCTACGCTCTGATTTGTTAAATACCTAGCATTAGTGGTTAGAAAATACTGTTGTCAAGCTAAACTTGTTGACCAATAGTCAAGAGACACTTGCAGTATACTTGAATTGAACAATTATATCAGATAACTAGCTCTAAAAATCAGATATGATGATAGTGTCAAATAGATCCTTAGAATAATCACTGCAAATTTAAGAAATTGTTAGAAATATTTTCATGTATGATATAAAAAGCTTTCTTGAATAATTGAAATGTTTGCCTGTAAATCTTCCTTACCTGATTTGAGTCTTAGAAGAATTTAAAAATTTCTCATGTATTGGTACTGAATCCAAAATTTAGTTGTATGTATCAAAGCAACCTTTATAAAAATTCAATAATTTGATATGCATATATATTAATAGTTTATACTTCTTTTTTAGCCATATCACTGAAAAGACTATAGTCATTTGATATACCTTTATCAAAAACTTGTAGGTTTCTTGAAGTTTTCAAATCGTTCAAATTGTCGCTTTCCCTATGAAGTGCAGTAAATATGCAGTACTTTTAAAACAAATTTTAAACAAAGTATTATTAAAAGATACTCATTTTAGTTTTTAACTCATGTACCCATAGTGCATCTTTACATAAATCTAGCATATAAACGTTATAATACGAAACATATATTTAAAATTATCGATATTTTGTTTTAAATATATAAACATAATTGGAAGAATACAAATACATTATATATAAAAATTCAAGGATATTCGTTATCAGAGTCCATATTTTCACCATCTGCCTCTTCATCTTCATCGGCATGACCTAAAAATATTTTAAGATTATTGAAAGGGACTAATATTTTTGACTTACTTGATTCATAGCAATTTTCATATTACTTATATCCTTTTTCCTGCGTGTGTATGCTCTTTTTGATGTCACAGGTGCAGCATCAGTTTCTCCATGCAGTAATGAGTTACGATATATGAATAATGGTTGCCATTCATCAGTACGACTTGAAGGCATCCCGTCATTGATGCGGCGTTCCAAAAATGATAATCTTCATAAAAGATAGATTTGAATTAACGTTTTATTCCAATGCTTCCAAATGTGCTGATTAGTCTACGCACAAAATATTATTTTTTTCGGCATCTTTTACAGTTACAACTTACACATATTTCATGATATCTTGATCAAATGATGAGATAAGAAGTTATAAAAATTGGTAAATGCATTTTTTTTTTAAAAGTTAAATTTTTTTTAAAGATCTATATATAAATACAAGAGTAATGCCAATTTTAAATAGAAATTAAAATATAGGTATATATATATATATATATATATATATATATATATCTTATATATAAAATCCTTCTGTACGGGTGTAAGTCAAAATACTCTTCCTAAACGATTATTTGGATTTTGATAAATCTTTCTGAAGTTTGTCAAGGGAATTTTTTAGGATGTAAATGATTATAAAAATAAAGTAATATTGTAGAAATAAATGGAACTAGTTGGTATTGGTATTTTGCCTTGAGGCAAGTTACATGAACTTCCCGATTTGTGTAAATAATCGACTTAATCCATGATAGATAAATTAATTTATGAGTAGTTAAAAGTATTCGAAGTGGATTTATTACACATTATTAAAAATCTAACACGTTAACCCGGTCGGAATATTTTTTAAAAGCAAATTTTCAAAAATCAATGATTTTTATAATTGAGCCAGTTTTTGTAGGACTTTAATTGTTTAGCATGTTTATTAATACCAAGTACTCTATCGTTATACCAAGTAAATCGTCTAATCTTAATTTTAACAAATATCAAAAAAACTACTCATTTTCCAAATTTTGATGAATTTTTAAAATTAAACTACTTGTCGTAAGGTCGTTTCAGTAAGTCCTATAAGACCATGATAAATATCGCCAAAAAAAGTTCCATGAAAATCGTCTTAAATTTTTTTTTCAACAGTTAATTACAAGAAAACGGCTCGGTAGATTTTTCACCTAAAACTAATCAGTGTCATTCCCAACTAATATCTTTTGAACAGTTTTTGAATTTTTAAAATCGATTTGGTAGTATGAGCTCAAATGTGGACGAAAAGTTTAACACTTTTTTCCAAATTACAAAGTAACGGCTCGGCCGATCGTCGCACAAAACTGAGCAACAATAATCCTCATCGAGATACATCAAATGGTTTTTAAATTTCTGAAATCGGTTCAGGCGTTTTTGAGCAAACGTCGATGAAAGTTCTAATTTTGACAAATGCCAAAAAAACCATACTAATTTTTGTAAACTTTGAAGAATTTTTAAAGCTAAACGAGTTGTAGTAGGGCCGTAATATTTTAATATGATCTAGAAGACTATGGTATCTACCGTCGAAAGAATAATCATAAAAATCGTCGATGTCTTTTTTTATTATTACAAGAAAACAGCCCGGCCGATCTCTACCAAAAACTAATCAGCACGATTCCCAACCAATATCTTTCGAACGGTTTTTGAGTTTTCAAAATCTATTCAGAATTGCGGGCTAAAACGTAGATGAAATTTTTTTCCTTTTCTGCGATTTATAATGAAACGGCTTGGGCGATCGTCGCACAAAACTGACAAACAATAGTCCTCATCGAGTTACATCGAATGGCTTTTAAATTTTTGAAATCGGTCCAGCCGTTTTTGAGAAAACGTCGATTTACGGCAAAAAATCTGTTCACACACATACATACTTTTTCCAAATTTGGTCTCATTCGATTCAGAATGGCTTGAAACGTCGAGAAAACATAAAATCAGCGAATCGGATTTTTTTATGAAAACAAACCTCCTTCGGGAAGTTAAAAACGATATGTCATTGTTTGACATTGAAAATATTTGAGACATTGTTTGGCATTGAAAACAAATGAGAACCGTCATCTGCCAAAAATTTCAATTCCCTTATGAGCCTAGACAATATTAGAATAAGAAAAATGTAATGTCTACACTATTATTGTCGAAAATCAGCTGAGATGTGCCAGAAATTAGAATAGGATACAGTATTTGTGTGGCAGATAAAATTATATAATTCAGTTTGACATATAATTTTTTTAAACTTATGCATGTCGTATTTTGCCTTACTTTACTAAATTATTTCACAATACAAAAAAATAAATTTACTTATTCAAAAAATTATTTAGAATATGAAATATTTAGTCAGTTGATTGTAGATTGAATGATACACATATGAACGGACTTGACAAATTAATTCACTTAGAATATGAAATAAAGTAATAATCAGGGCCGATCCTACCTTGAATGCAATGCATGCGAAAAATGCGAGCGCACGCCTTAGGGGGCGCAAAGACAAGATTCGGATATGAAATTTTTAATATAGTAAGCAAGTAAAATGCTAGAAAAAGAATAGCATGCGGGCGCTGAGGACACCAAGAGCCTCCCTACTTATAATGTATATTTTATTATTACTAAGAAAAATGTAATTTAGATATTATAATTAATATATTAATAACCAGTTAAAATATGGCACAAGATTATAAAAATTACAGGCAACATTATTGGAGCAATAATTTTGAGTGAAAAAATCCAAAGTAATATTGTACTTTTACCGCGGATACTATATTAATATTTTCTGAATTTGTCATACCATTTAAAAGACTTCAATTTTTATTTAAGGCATTTCTACATTTGACATCGCTCATATTAATGCATTTTGGTGTGAAGAGTATTTTAAAAAACAATAATAATTATTTTTAGGTAAACCGCAAATTTTGGTATAGGAAGCGTAAATATTAGTATAGGATATTACAAAATTGTAGGCATGACTACAAGACAACATCTGTCGGGTCATCTAGTATATATATATATATATATATATATATATATATATATATATATGTGTTAATTTTTTTTATAATTTTGATGTTGAAATATGTGAGATTCAGTCTTCAGGGCAATACATCAATTAAAAAATTTGTATGACTTTAAAACATTTTTATTTTTTCCATACGTTTTGACACATTGTTTTGTGTCATCTTCAGTGGACTCTAGTTTGAAGGAACAGATAGAAATTATTAATTAAAACTAATATATAAGAAGTAATATGGTATGAACTTACATGTAATTGAATTAATCCTAATTATTTCATAATTAGAAATGTTCACAATACACAATAAAACCAATTCTTGTCACTTTAAATTGAACAATATATAATATTTATTTTATTTTCAATATATAAATTGTGAGGCCACTTGTATTGGCGAAACTGGACAACATCTAAAAAAACGTCTTAGACAACACTATAACAACTCCAAAAATAAAAATCAAAATCAAACAATGATAACTGACCACATCCAAAGTTTCAATCATATTTTCAATTTTGATGTTGCCACAATTTTATATCACGAGTCGAATACATCGCAGAGACGCTTTTCAGAATCATTTTTCATACACCTTTTTAAAAATAGCATTAACAAAAGATTGGATACTTCTTCACTGTGTGAGAATTACCAAGTAGTTTTAAACAATGTCTCGAAATTCGTACCTTTAAAATAATTACCTATCCTGATCGACGTTTTAATTATATTAATTTTAATGTTAATTTTTCTTTTTCTTTTAATTTTTATCTCAATTCTACCAACTATGTCCACCCTCACAATTGTCATATTTTTATATTCTACTATATGTACCCTCCTCGCGTTGTCAAACCTTAAATTCTCTGGTCAGTTCGTGTGCCTTGTACCTAGCTTTTAACACGTGGTACGCACATTGATGTACATTTAGGCTTCACTCTTGCATCGGAACACAGAATAGCGGGATGTACTGTACAATTTCATAAAAAACTCATTCGAAAATTTATATATTGTTCAATTTAAAGTGACAAGAATTGGTTTTATTGTGCATTGTGAATATTTATAATTTTCATGTAAGTTCATACCATATCATTTCTTATATATTATTTTTAATTAATAATTTCTATCTGTTCCTTCAAACTAGAGTCCACTGAAGATGACACAAAACAATGTGTTGAAACGTATGGAAAAAATAAAAATGTATTAAAGTCATACAAATTTTTTAATTAATGTATTGCCCTGAAGACTGAATCTCATATATATATATATATATATATATATATATATATATATATACACCTAAGTCTGTTTTTACACGGTAGATTGGTTCCAGAAGAAGCCGTGTAGAAAAAAAACGTGTAAAAAAAGACATTGATCTTATACAAAAATGGGTGATTTGTTCCTAATCTCTAAAACCTATTAAAATTAGTGAAAAACAAGAATTTTTAGGGTATTCCCCTAAATTAGTGCTATTCACATTTGCTTTGACCAGTAAAAATTGTTTGTACGCGCTAAAGGGGAATTCAATATGTATCAAGGTCGACAAAACTTTTATCATATATATATATATATATCATATATATATATATATATTGAATTCAATATGTATCAAGGTCGCTAAAGGGGAATTCAATATGTATCAAGGTCGACAAAACTTTTATCATATATATATATATATATATATATATATATATATATATATATATATATCATATATATATATATATATATATATATATATATATATATATCATATATATAATATATATATATATATATATTATATATATATATATATATATATATATTTTGTAGAGTTTCGAAACAAGAATCCAAAAATAATACAAAATAAAAAACAAGAAAAGTTTTTAAAAAAACAATTTCTTTATTTAATTATTTGTTTATTGTCGACGTTTCGGAACTAGGTACGTTCCATCTTCAGGACATCTGTCAAGAAACATGATCTTGATGAGATTTTAGCAAACAATATGTTTAGGAAAAGAAAATAGATTTTTCTTAAATAATGAATTAATTGCAAAAAAAATATAATAATGTACAAAAATATGATAATATGTTCAAAATGAAAATGATAAAAATGATAAAAATAAATGAGTGGATTATCAGAACAGGATATTAAACATAATAGAAAATTTTTTGAAAGTTATGGAAATTTTTTAAGAAAAGGTTAATGACAAAGTTGAATTAATTACCTGTATGTTTGAATATTTGTTAGCACTTTTTCACTAAACAAGCTTTTTTAACAAAAATGAATTTGTGAGTTAATTTTCCGCCGAATAATTAGATTTTGTAAATCAAAATTACTAAAAGATTTGTCTTTTTAAAATTATTATTTGAAAACACAAATAATATTGTTCTCTGGATGTTGTTCGATTGGCTTTCGAAAATTAACTAATTGAAACTGGTGTGTCCTTTGTAACACGTGTAAACACTTAAACGAGACATGTGAGATTGTATGTGTGTGTTTTTATATGTTAGGGTGTGAATACTTAAATTGTTGATCTTAAAAGGAAGTCGATATTAATTGTTTGTCAAAAAGTGTAAAAAATTTAAATATGAATCATGTAATAGGTTGTGATCTGATCTAATGTTGACACTGTTAGAAACATTTATGAGAATGAGACAACTCTCCGCGAATAACCTTCTAAAGATGCAACTTTCATGATATAAAATCTTTGGAGTGAAATTAAATGAATGGGCGTTTTCTATAGAGTGTTGTACTAGGGTTCTTTTGAAATTTTTTTGTTTATGGTGGACCACACTTAGTTCATGTTGTCTCATTCTCTTGTGTACATATTGGGAGGTTTGTCCAATATATTGAAAAGCACAGTCATTACAAGAAACAGAATATACTACATTAGTATTGAGATTGGATGGGGTAGGGGATTTAATGTTCGTAAAGAATTGGTTGAAGGAGTGTAAGGATGAGCCTGATACTAAAATGTTTTCTTCTAACAAAATTTTGGCAAAATAATAACATAAATCTTCAACGTATGGTATGCTGCAGTAAATAAGATTGGTGTTTTTGATGTTAGTACTGGTATTGGGAGAATTAATTTGTGTTTTTGAAAAAGTTCGTCTTTTTTGAATAACTGAATGAATGAGATTTTCGAAACTCTACAAAATATACACAAATCCAAGACTCTATACCATTCAATATATATATATATATATATATATATATGATGAAAGTTTTGTCGACGTTGATACATATTTATAATATTTTTGCAGCCCAACCGTCGAATTAAAAAAAAAGGTTAAATAACAAAATTATTTATTCCATTAAACATTTCGACACTTGATGTGTGTCATCATTCAGTAATCTAAAAAAACATTTAACATAAATACACAGATGAAGATAAATATAAATATATAAAAGGAGGAAATTATACATACCAAACCAGGAAAAACAGGAAACATTAATTATGATGTAAAATTGATTGAGCACTAAATTTGTGTAAAATAATAAAATACTATTAATTAACAAACGAGAAATAGGAGGAGCACATATTGCCCTCCTATATTTATGTTAATGGTAGCCTAGTATTGTGTGCACTGTTCAAGGTTAAAAGTACAGGCAATGCACATGTAATGAGAGTGGAAGAGAGTTGCGAGAACGAAAGGGGTAAGAAAAACAGAGAAGAAATATAATGAATGAAAGATTCTAAAACTGTATTGAATTACTTTTCATGAAATTAATGATTACTTTGTAGAATATATATATATATATATATATATATATATATATATAATCATATGACTTACACAACTCTTTTATCCTGCTTTAGCAACTTATTAGTAAACTCGTTCAAAATCTCCAAGAAAGGCAAACGCGAAGGTGCTCTTGTGGGGTCATCGCACTCGTCGACTGCGGTTACACTGAACAATATACCACTTCTATGCAAAGCAGTAACAGCTTCACGATTTTTCACAGCATCCAAGCCAAAAGATAAAGCAAAACGTTTTGCTAACTCCTAAGGTTTATAAATTTATTAATCACTAACTAGTATAAGTATTATTAAACAGGAATACTTTACTTTCAACTCTGCAAATTCCTCTGTATTTCTGGGAACCTTAACACCAGCCGGCACATTCATTTGCAAATCCTTGAACAATCCGGTTAAACTCAAACTCATGGTCATTGCACAATTTACTTTGTTAATCTCACGTGCTTTGCCTAAAGTTGATTTGATAATATCACCATAATCATTGTAGCACTGAAAAAAATTAATTTATTTTAGTTTATTAAGTATATTTAGTTTATTCATATTTTATTAATTAACTATTAATATTAATTATATATTCAAATATAATTCTTATAATGTAAGAATGTATTTTAGATACTGAACTATTCGGGAGAATGATTCAACTAATTTAAATAGTTGAAATACCACTTAATTCTTATTGACGATGCTCTGATGGTATTAGTTATTATTAAGAACTGATCTAGACATTAGGAATATACAAAAAAAATTAAGTTTAAGTTAAATGACTATATAGAGACACAAAACTATTGTGTATATAAAGATCTCGATAACATACCAATTCATTTACCTAGTTATTGGGTTTACTGCCAATAGTTCATTTTCATTTTAAAAACTTTCAAAATTTTTGTCATATTTTTCTAACATACGATTTTACCACATATTGCAAACCTTTGCATATCTTGGACTTCAATACTAATAAACAAACCTTCGAATATAATGATAAACATTATTATTTATAAACTATAATGTTTGATTTTTTTGGACTGGCAGAAAAATTAATCGAAATTATTTTTTTAAACAACAGTTCAAAAACTATTAGTAAAATTTAGAATTATTGAGATTTTTTGTATATTTGAACAGTTTCCAATACTAATAAGCAAACCTTCAAATATAATGCTAAACATTATTATTTATAAACTATAATATTTGATTTTTTTGGACTGGCAGAAAAATTAATCGAAATTATTTTTTTAAACAACAATCAAAAAACTATTAGTAAAATTTAGATTTATTTAGATTTTTTGGATATTGAACAGTTTCCAATATTTTATAATATGATTGAAATAATTTGCTGGTTTCAAATTTGTATCGATAATATTTCTTTATAAGCTAGTAAGTTGTACCAATTGGTTCTAAAGTGCAATTAGTGTTAAAAATATTATAGCAATTGACAAAAATATATTTAGTATTTTTATAATTAAGCCATTTCTCATAGATCTATAATATTTTAAGAGTTTTGTTTGGACAATCAACTATAATCTGTTATCGTGCAAAATTTCCTAAAAATTAAGGTCTGGCAAACTACCAGGCAATATAACATTTACTGTTATAAAATCATTAAATAATAATTAAAAATAAATTTTTGAATACCCTTGGCATTAGTAACAAAATATCAGAAAACCATGTATTGCTAAATATATATAAATATTATTAAGCAAGATTATGAAGAATTGTGTAAATGCTTAAGAAAATGGTAAAAATTATAAAAATAACAACAAATATCAATATGTATTTGTCTATTATATTACCTTAACATAGTGCTTAAACACATCTGCAGCAGCTTGAGTTGGTATAATATTATATACTATGAGTTTGCAAAATGCTGCTAAAAAGTTGCGACGTTTGTGCAGCTCTTCGATTCGTCCCTCGTCATGCCCTTCTGTAATCATAATGCAATATCAGCTGAAGTGTTTAATTTAGGTATCTAGATGTTTTATTTCATAACAAACTTCCAAAATAATAATAACAACATTAGTTGATATGCTGATAATAAATACGAGTTAAAATATAATGCAACATGTATTTGGGCCAGCTTTATCAGCATGCAAAATGGTGCTGCATGATGTAGAGTTCATAATAATATTTTACCTTCATGATGTTGTATGAAGACATAGTTCTGTACAAAATCATTTAATATTGTCTGTGTTTCTGCACATGGAATGTACACCAGAGGATGCATCATCTCCTTCGGGTGGACAGCTAATTGTTCAGAAAACATAATGGCTAAATCACAAATAGAAGAATATGCCTAAAAATGCAAGTATTTATAAGTTTGAATTATTATTGTGTTATTTAAATGTTATCATAAAAATAAAAGTTCTTTTTCAACTTACAGCTTCACGTAAATCATTATCATTTACATTAGTCATAATTTGCTTGCAAACATGTATATATTGATCTAATCTAGATCTTAGAGTTTGGATTGAAGACGCACAATCAACAGGATCAGTGTTTGTTTCAATAGTAGCTAAATCCCAAATCAAGGAAAAGTAACATGCTTCTATACAGTATTTCAAAGCCTAAAATATAATTATTAAGACATATTTATAAAAATATTTAGTTGAATTAATTAAATAAATTTAATATATCTTATTTGTCTTAGAAATATGAAATTTCTAAGTGTATCATTTTAATTTAAGATCATTGTAAAGCATAAGGTCAACTGGAACAAGGTATTATTTGATTAACCCTTATCAGTAGCTTACAACTGATCGAGATGATAGCAATAAAAATTTCAAAAGTAGTTAAAATAATAAGTATAATATATGGGTCATTCTTTTACAAATCGTACGGATTTTGGTAAAAAAAAATTGTGACATTTTAGAATTAGCTGAAATTTTTATATTATTATTCCTCAGTAACAAAATTGTAAAATATTTTAGTTAAAAATAGTACTTGAACTCATTTAATACGCGCGATGCGTCTTTCAAACGGACGCGCGGCGCGACTTGCGCTCGAAAACATTTAATATCTTCCGATGTAACAGCCACCCCATCGAATTGTAAAAATAATTTTGTAGTAGATAAAAAAAGAAACAATATGATTTTTTACGCAATCAATTTAAATTGGGGCGCGCGTATGTAAAACCAATGTAAACAATCAATTGTTATTATTGTTAAAATAATTGCAAAAACATTATTTTTTTAAAATTACTTCTAAGTTGAGTTCATAATGAATATAATAAAAAAAAAAACAATACTGATCTGATCAACACAACTGTAGATAATTAACATAATGCAGAGGAAATTCATAAAAGTTGAGACAATCGGCAATATTTCAATCGTAAATATCAACGAAAAAAAATTTTTGCCGGCAAAATCCTGAAATACGTGTCAAATGATTTTATCTATAATATCTATAAAAAAAATTATAAAATGTCAAGGTATGGTTGGTGTATGGTTTGTAAAAGAATGACCCATATGTAAAAAAGTATTCAAACCATTTTTTTTTAATTAAAAGAGATATTGCATACTTATCGAGACCAGCTACGACTTAGTGAGAATCATGTATGGAAATCTAGCAACAGATAAGGGTTTGTAAATCAATATTAATCAATACTATATGCAATATTAATTATTATTAACTATTAACATGCATTTAACACTTGATGTATAAATTTCTGGGCCTTTTCTTACAAAATTTTTGGGTCTCTAGAATATTTTTGAATACATCATTGATATTTTCCAAAAAAAGTGTCAGGAATATTAAATTGAATTAAAGTCTGTAAGAGAGGCCCAAAAAAGTATTAATAAGTATTTAATTCAAGATCATAGTATTATATTCTAGAAGTAGGTCAAAAACAAGCAATCATTCAACTTAAAATCTAAACATTCACTGGATGTGAAATTTAAACAAATGATAATTACCTCACTAGGTAAACTCTTATCAGTAATGCCATTTTGGCATTCAATTATATCAATTATGATAGATTGCCATAAATTTTTATGGTTAATATTATGGCATGAATACAGAATCGAAATTTTCTTCAAGCTATTCACCACATTAAATGTTTCATCATCATCAGGAGTTTCATCCTGCAATAAATTTTTAGGAGATATTTATTTTTCCATAATCAATCATTCAGAATATAATAAACCATTTGGAAAGGGCATGTGCTTTAATACTAACCCCATTGATAATATTTCTCCAATCATCCATTGCATAATTATATTTATCTACACAATGATCGATAATAATTGATTTTACAACATCACATCTTATTGAAATATGAGTGCCCTCTTTACACAAATATTCTAGAGTTTTACTACAAGTTTCTAGTACTTCGCTTTCAGTATGATTAATTATAATTTCTTGCAATTTTGATAATAATGCTTGCAGATTCTGCAAAAAGTAACATATTAAACTACTGTGAACAATTATACAATGAACAATAATAACAATTAACAATATACTAACATTTTCTAGACGTGATGTTGTGTAGATTCCTAAATCGAAATATTGCGGAATCGATAATAAATTTGTCAGCTTCTCCGAGTCTGCACCGAATCTTAACAAAAGCATAGGAATAGTCCTAATAAAATGCTCGGTTAGTTTTTGTTTGTCATCTAAAACTTGTTTATTTTCTTTTGCACTTAGCGCCTTTAATTAATAAACAGATAATTATTATTTCACAAAAATGCGATTTGCAAACATTTAGAATTTAGAAGTATCACAATTATTAGGTAAATAAATACAAATCAAAAATGAGTAAATGCAAAGATTAAAGTAAAAATAAATACTTTTATTTATAAACTTACCATCTTTCTTGAACTAGACCTTCCCACAGGTGGTTCGCCTGTAGCAGCTTGTCTCACACAACACACCATTATTTCTATCAAACTAGATTCTTGTTTATTATCCAATACTTCTTCTGAAGGCCCTGCGTCTTCTAATAGAAGATCAGTCATACACTCCCAATCTTTCATCATTGGATGACTTTCGATCAAGGAATCTACTAGGTAAGCAGCATGTTCATGAAGCTACATAAGTATACAAAAAAAAGGTATTAAGTATTGAGCAAATAATTGTACAGCAGTTGGATAGAAAATATTAATAATACACATTCAAATGACTATATGGAACAATTACTTGAATAAGCCAATATTTTGATCAGTTCAAGTGATAATCAATTGTTCCAATTAGAAACTAGTTATTAATAATATAGTAATCAGTTTAATTAATTGTCAAAAATCATCAGCAGTAGGTAACAATCACTAGAACAAGGGGCAATTATTTTATTACCTTAAATGGTAATTGATCCAATTCGAATCTAGTTAAATAATATAATAATCATAATAAAATAATTAATGATAAGTTAACTATTTAATAATATAAAAATAAATAATAGTAATATAATAATCATTTTAATTAATTAGCAAAACTAAATGTTATATAGGTTTACTTAAAAGTAAAAATGCCATATAAAATAAGCATGCCCAAAAACAAAAATTATTAAGCAAGCAGTTTACTGTAGTTTTATTAAATAAATTTCATTAGCATATATAGACTTTGCGAGTGATTTATTTCAAATAAGCTATTAAATAGTTTCTGCGGCAGAAGATAAAACTTTGCTTTATTACCAAAGTTTATTAGTTATAAAAGTAAATACAATAGAATGAATTAAAGATTATAGGCTTTAAAATATTATATTAAAGTTAAGAATATAATAAAAAAAAATCCAATATATATCTAGTCGACAATGATTAATAATCATTATTACCTCAGATTCAATGAAAAACTGCACAAGATCTCTAATTAAAGGTGTATTTGGTAAACGTTTTTTACCACGTTTTGATCTAAGTTCAGTTGCACTTTCTTCATCTAAACGAAATAGATGTTCATTTAAAAATTCACCAGCTGCTTGTGCTACAGCTCGATGTGATGAATATACTAATTCGTATACATGCTCACTATCTTTATCAGTCAAAATATCATTTTGAGTTCTAAAATAATAGAAAAGGATCAGTTATTATGTATGCATAATTTTGTTTCAAGTAAAAATGCACAAGCTAGATATTTTCAAATAATTTGCCATGGCAACTTATATATGAGAATAAATGAAATATATCATCCATTATGAAACTTAAGAATTGTTCCAAATTGGAATTTTGAATATCCTAGGATACATATTGATTTAAGGATAGTTTAAAAACTAAAACATATCCTATGACATCTTATATAAACTCTAGAAGATAATATCAATTAATAATATGTTTATGAAGAAAATTATCATTCTACTAATTCATTCCCAAGGTGGCAAATGAGAACAAGAGTTAGCACATTGAAAATTGACTATTATTAATATCCAAACTTTCAACTTTATTAATTTCTTATATGAATTATTAATTAATTATATTACTTACTTGAAAATACTAATAACAAGCTTCACTGCATGGACAGCAACCTCATATTCTTTGTCAAGAGTCATGGCAACTATTCTATCTTTAAATTTACTTGTGAACAGTTCAAGCTTTCCTTTTAACTCTTCAGTAGCATATAAAGGTAATAAAGCCTGTAGACATTTCAAACGCACTTCTCCAACCTAACATTAAAAACAAATATTAAACATATTTTAAGACAAATCAAATTTGTTGATAACAATTTATTTATGACTCAAATGCATTTATGATAATCACCTTTTTGCATTTTTCAGTGTATTACAATTTAATCAAAAAACATAACATATATAATTACTTTGTCATGGAGAGTCCAACCAATGTATTTCAAATAAGAATCATCCAAGAAGTTGGAATGGAACTTCTGCATCCATACACCAATTTCTGCCATACATATGGAACGAATCTCTGGCAAAGTATCTCTGTCAAAAATTCAATTGATTAGATTACATAGACGAATAAATTTAAGATTAAATTAATATTCATAAATATATCTCAAAATACACAACCTAGATATCAAATGCATCTCAAAAGCAGTGACAATAATAAAATCTATTACTTGCTGTAAATTACAATTAGTCGTACATTCATTTAACATTCACAATGGGAGTGTAAGTATAAAAAAAACATGAAAATTAATTACATAAAAATAAGTAAAAGTGACAAAAAATAATAATCTTACAAAAACCTTGTTATTATTTGACATTTTTAGAAGTAATTCACAGAACGTAAGAAGTAAACACATATACTCAATCTATACATACAGAACAAAATATCTATATCATAGATATGTAGTTCAAGCATGTCTACATGAAACTTATCATTCCGTACAAAAAAAGCTAAAAAGTATCAAAAAAAGAATCACAAAAATTTGTATGACATTTATAACATAATTTTATAATGTACTTACAAAAACACTTTAGCAAAACTATCACTAAACTATTACACAATACAAGTAATTAATTAACAATAAGAATTGGCTCAAAAAGCTTACCTGTATCTATGAACAAAAACACATTTGAACATATACGTAAGCATATTTTTTATTTCATCCATATTTTCCAGCAATTCTGTCCTTTTTTGCATAAGAGACTCCAGACGATCTGTTGCACGCTTGTCCCTAGCTTTCAGGCGTTCAGCCTCATACTGACGAAGTGAATTATCACAATTTACAGAAACAAGTAATGCGACATCCACCAGTGCAGTCATTAACTTCATAGCTGTATATTAATAAAAATCATTATAGATAAATGACAAAGGGAAATTTCTTTCAGAATATTCTTGATGATACAAAAAATTCTTAGAGCTAGAGCAACTATGTGATTGCCGATGTATATCCTATGTGTGATTTTAAAAAACAATTTTTTACAAACTAGGACACTTTAATTGACACCTCACAAATTGTGAAGTTTATTTACATAGAAAATCAGTATGTCATACCTGCTAATGTTGCAGTATGTCGAAAGGCTCGAACTTGTGAATCTGATAATCCAGTCAACATTGATATAACATTATCCATCAAAAATTGATCATAAATAATAGAATATTGACATTGCTTTACAAGAGTTTGAACAAAGTCACAAAAATTTTGCCGAAACTTTTTCCATGCTTGTCCTGTCATTATTAAAGGATATTCACCACTTTCCTTCAGAAATAAAGAATAAACAAATTATTATATTCATTATATATGTAATATCTTACACAAAAAAAAAAAACATTTAAACCTACCTAATGCATATTATATTTATTTTTCTTTCATAAAACATTTTTTTAAAATTTATTTTATAAATTTTTGATATAAAATTCACTTTCAATAAAAAATAATAAATAATAAAATTCAAAAATAAATAATTAAACATACATAGGGGAATCAAAAAGAGAACACAAAAATCAATCACACAACACAAAGTTTGACTTATAATTAGAGAAGAATTATAATTTGGTAAATTAAAAATTAGACTTTAGGCAAAATGGGATATAATAAGCTTCTAAAAGCTTAAACCGGAAGCAAACATTGAATATTTTATGGCAGAAGACTTCTTAATTATTTCTTACACTGTGCTATCAGCGTAGTGATTAATTATCAATAATTACTTCAAACATTATAAAATATTTCAGTTTAAATAAAGCATTTCAGCATAAAATTTAATTTGTATGAGAATTACTTGCATTTTTCATGTAAATGATTACAGAGTGAACTAACATTAACCAATTATTTCATGTTTCATGAAACATTAAATAAAAATTTATTTTATCTGTGAATTATTAAAGTACCTCATCGAATTCTTCTGTCATTTTTCTAATAATAGCTGCATGTTCCATTTCACTTTGCATTTGTGGTGTTATTCGTCCTTTACATCCACTTGCATTGATAAAGAATTGAATAAGTGATATTAATGCCGTGTCACGATTTTGTCTGTATGTTCCAATCCAATCATCCACAATAGACTTAAAGGTAAATATAGTTTAATAATAAAATAAAAAAACTTTCACACCTACTGACTATCAATTTAAAAATTGAAGAAATAAGCAATAAAATAAGTATTGAAATAACAAAAAAAAATTAAACTCGAATGCAGTTAATATTCTTCATAAACTAGCTGAAAAGTAATATTAATAGTAATATTAAAAGTAGTAATAATATTTCTGGTTACTATATAATAATGTACTATATAAGTGATTAATTTATTTACTTATACCCTGCTTTATAAATAAAAATTTTTAATATCTTTGTTTACAGGCCACAATATTTTTAAACCCAAAAGCACTAAATAATCCATCATAAATTAGCTGCAAAAAATATTAGCAGTATCACTCACAGTTGGTAATCTCTAATATAAAAAAAATCTTATTTCTGACAAGGTAAAAAATATTTAATAATGCAACTTACGGCCATTGGTGCTTTACTGTTTCTTAAAACAAAATAAAGACTTTTGTCATCAACTGAATGATGTTCATGAAGTGGTTTACGCCCTGGTTTTCTTTTTCGCGTTGGTGGGGTTGTAGGAACTGAATCAGGAGGAATCATTCTCGTGCTCACAGGAGGAACATACTGAACACCTGAATATTAAGTAAATAATGTATAAGCCCATTAGCGTTTTTAGTGTTTTTCTTCAAAGTACATATAATCGAAAAATAAATTTGATTATAAATTACCTCTGGCACGAGCTCGTGTCATTCGTTTCATAGGAGATGGCGGACTTTCCATTTCAGATTGTGAACTAGGCTCTGATACACCCAGCTCATGATCTCTAAACATTAAATACTGGTTAACAATGTGTGACAATATACTAATATTAAAATTAAAAAAATATGATTGGAAATTAAACAATATATTAAAAATTCAGGGTACTAGCAATCGTCAAGAAAATAGCTGTAACAATGAAACTCACTCTGCGCTGTTTGAATGATAATCAACAGAAGGAGTTGCTGGGGTTTCAGGATTCTCATACTCCGGAGGAATGGGGTCATCCATTCGGATGCGCTTTCCGCCTCGCCGATGCATTTTGATCAATTATGTTTTTTATCTGTAAAAGATTTGTTTTTTAATTTTTAAGTACTTGCTAGAAGAATTAAAGCTCTACATTATAGAATCTAGAACCTAATAACATATTTTTGAAAATAATCATAAAACTAGTAAAAGGTGTAGAAATCACAGAACAATAGGTAGAATAATGCTACATCAGAATATACAATCATTATAGTATAAAGAAAATTATTTTAATATTAATAGGCCTAATAATGATTCTTCTATAACATAATATTAATAACATAAATAACTTCTTTTAATAGAAAAATAACTAAATAACTTCAATATAGATTTTGAAAACGTTTATAGGATTGAATTCTATTTTGGAGTGGTGAAGTAAATTATAATATGGTATTAAACAATAACAATAATAACAATAACATATTTTGATAATGAATTTGCAGATTGGATTGGTGTGTGCTATTGGATTGGTGAAAGGTGTTTGTTAGTATAGCTGATCATATTCACTCATTTTCTTATTTTTTTGGGAAAAGTCTCTAATTGCAAAATACACTTTTTTTCCTCGTCTATTATGTAACCTTGTTTACTAAAATCATGTTTTATCATTCTGCTTCTCTTGAAACTTTAGCCTTTAGTAATATCAATACTTTCTTTTGATACTGACCAATTTGTTGAAGAATTGATGATATATTTCCAGATTTCCTATTATTTCATTTTTATGTTTTAGCGACACAACTCCCGCAGCTATTAATTATTCATGCACTATTGCGCAAACAGTATTATGTTATACAAACAAGCCATTTGTCCTATCGATCTATATACGTCTGGAAGTTGTCTTATGATGCTACTTTTAAGAAACATTTGTGAATTCACTAA
This sequence comes from Ctenocephalides felis, assembly GCF_003426905.1. Lineage (NCBI taxonomy): Eukaryota > Metazoa > Arthropoda > Insecta > Siphonaptera > Pulicidae > Ctenocephalides > Ctenocephalides felis. Next base: position 547 of record NW_020537894.1, on the reverse strand, counting down.
ATAATGTTCGGCTAGTCATTCATTTATTACATGAGCAAGTCTATTAACATTAAACAATGCTATTTGCCCTTTTATTACATGTAATCTGAACATAGCATAAAACTATGCCAAAAAGTACGGCATGAATATTTTTCATAAACTCTGTGATTTTTATTTTATGTATTACTTTTAAAATTTCATACACATATTTCAACACAAGAATTACTAAAAAAAAATCATTGCACTCTAATGTGACATCACTTAATAACCTAAACTGTTTATTACCTGCACTTTGTCAAATATAATTCTGTTAAACCTTCTTAATATAATTTATAGTTCGAGGAATCAGCATAAAGTCATTTCACATCCGTGCAATTAGGCAAAAACATTAAATTCTTCAAGTTTCTAAATATCTAGATGTTTGCTAAAATGATTTTAGCGCCTAAATTTCATAGCTAATGTAGCAGATATCAGATACACACTTTGGAAAAACTCCTATACTACAAATTATTCACAAATCTAAAACACATTTAAAACTTTAAAACATAAGTATAAAATGAAAAAAAAA
>NW_020537893.1:0-29871 GCF_003426905.1 Ctenocephalides felis | reverse complement strand
ATTTTAGACCTTTTTCAGATGTCGCTGTTGAATATTGTCAATTTAGCTTCAGTAGTTCCTGTTGCTAAAAATAAATAGAGTTTAATCAAAAATTTAATCCAATTTTTTTAACAACGAAAATGAAAAATACCATAAATTCCTGCCATCAATACATGTTGTCATTTGTCCGCACTGTAGCATTGACCAACCTAACGACCGTGCTCCGTTTACCGTCGCAGCAATGATATCAATTAATGAGGTGTCTTTCACAGACTAATTGCTGGTACTTGAGAACGTCAACGATTTAAAATTACAAATTCGCGCCCAGAACGAGACGATCCGCCGCCGACACGCTTTTTTGCTTTTCGAATATTAGAAAAGACAGGCTAATTTACAAATGTTGAAGATAAATGAAATCCATCGTTTGTTGAAATGTATTGATAGCCAGTTAAGCCTCGACCGTAGCCGCGGGTTTGCGCGTAACTCAGTCATTGGAGTTCCCAGAAGTTGCCGTGTGTGTGTATTTCGCCCAGTGCGAAATTATTTGCGAAAAGAATTACTTCACTGTACACTTCTTATATAATGTATTATAATTTATAATTCCAACTGACAAACTATCGCTGAAGAATAAAACAACACAACATAATTAACAAATCGATACGAGCGTTTTCAAATATTCTAAAATTATCACTACTTAAGAAGTATTGCTAACGAAGTTTTAAAGTATATATAGAAGTCGATGTAAGTACATGAACAAAGCTAATTAATAAAACACGTATAAATCGATCAACGATTGCTAGTTAAAGCCCGTGCTGTGCAATTACAATGTGAATGCTTCATAGCGAGTTACTAAAATAATATTTGCCTCAGCTGATAGTATTTATAATTTATACTTCTTGGAAGTTTTTGATATTTATTTGAATGAACTGTACACATAATCAATATATTACACTGGAATATAATGGATACTATAAGTTATAATTCCAGCCTACTTTCGTTTCATGTGATTTTACGGTGGAGACTCAATTATGTAGGTCATCTATACTTTAATTCCCTGAAATATTAAATTTCTTATTAGTTGAAGCGGATTAAATTTCTACGGTTTTGTATATTTTTTTTTTGAAACAAATTTATTATTACAAAAATAATTTATTACAAAAAAACTCGAATAGATGATTGCAACAATTTGATAAAATATAAATAAGAAAATACAAGCAAGAAATAAATAAAATAAAAACAATTATTTATATACATATATATATATATATATATATATATAAACTTAACAAATAAACTGCTTTCAATATGATAGTAATGAACAACGTTTTTCTCATAACTTGCGTAATTAATTTATGATACAGTTCAAAATATAAATTTCACTAATTTCGAACTCAGTGCATTTCATAAAAATAATTATTCGCGATCAAGCCCAAGATTTATTAGTAAATTATTATGACATTGATAAACCGTACACATTTTTATTTAAAAATACATCAACGTCTCAGAATTTTGATGAATTTATTGACTACACAGTTTAATTAATTTTTGTGAAATGTGTTTTCTTGATATGATAAATTGTATATACAAATTGATATTCATTTGTTGAATATTTTCTAGGAAACTAAAATTTATTTCCAGCGATATCGAGGACGTAGCATGTGCAATAAAACCACATGCTACGTTTTGATGAATTCGAGCGCGGTCGCACCTGGCCTTGAACATATTAATCAAGGTGCTCCGTCGAAAAAAGATTTTAACTTTGAACGAATGCAATTTATTCGAAGCGGCAAACGCGGTTCTCTAAATGAAAAAAATGGACGAAAAAATATTCGAGCGGCAAATAACAAATCAAATTTGTCAATCGTCTGTTATGATTTTACAAATCGATCAATTTGACCCCTTGCTACTACGGTAGGCGCCTTACTTTGTTCATTGTTATCCCCTGCTGGGATTGTTTGAAAAAAAAAATTGTTCAGTATGAATTGACCTTGACCTATAATTTATTTAAATATTTAATTTATTTGTTGATAATGAAAAGTAAATAGCTCCGTACACAAATAAATATACATAAATAAATATATACATTTATGTGTGGGCGGCCTGAGTGGACCATATTTACCACATTCATCACAATTTTTTTCTAAAATTGATACGAAATACATAGACTAGAGCAAGGCACAAAGGTTCAATTTGAATTCCAGCAATTATATTATGAAAACCAAACCAATTATATCACAGCAGGTAACACATATCTAACAAACAACTATCTGACTATGTTCAGTAAAACTCACAGCTAATTCATCAATGTAGAAATGTGTTTTTGTCACGTGGTTGTTTTTGCACCATAGGCAGAGTAAAATGGGACGGCCAAGCAGTTCCAATGTCTTATTTTTAATATTAAATAAAATTAAAATATACTGTATATAACCTCAACCTGGTATTTCGTCAAAAATAATCATCAGCATAGTTGTAATAACTATTTATCTCATTTATTTCTCGCTATATTATTGTTTTAACTTAATTCACTTTTTTTACTATTTTTTATTGTTTACACATTGCCAGGGTAAAGGTTCAGTTGATCCTTTTTACCCCACCCACGTGTAAGCTTTTATAAAGGTTATATAAATAACTGTTGAATCTAACTTAAATATAACAATACAATTATATAAAATTATGTAGTATAATTAAAAATTATAATATGGTCTCGTGAACTAAACAACAGTGCTCACAACCAAAAAACCTAGCAACGAAAGAAAATACTTTTGTTGTGTATTTTGAAACATTTTCTTGCCTTTTTAAAAAAGATAATTATTTTTATTATTGTGATTTATTTAAAAAAAATGAAGTTTTGCGAAGCTACCCAACTATTTTAAATACGAAAGATTATTAGTGCACTATCAAAATTGATGATTTTACAATAAATTCTCAGTATACGGCTCCGATATTTCAGCTTATACCATGATGTGTTTTTTACTTAATTTTAATTTTTGAGCACGATATTTGGTTTATTTTAATTCAATATTTTAATAAATATCAACAATGAACTTTTATCATAGACCTTACACTTTATGGACTGCTAGCGCAAAATAAGAATATAGAAAGAGACTGCGACGTCACTTAGTAAACGAGCGTTGTCGATAATCGTGGAACACTCCCGATTGATTAAATGCCCGTAAGCAACGTCGTAAGAATCAAGATGATGGCTAGTTATATATCTTCTTCCCTCTACTTTCAAATATTTTTGCTATTTTTTTTACTTAGCCTACATTCTTAACCATTACACCGCGACTTTTTCAAATATAACATAACTAAGAAATGGTAAATAAAACTATTTTAATTTTTTTTCAAATGCAGTATTGTACTTATCATTCGGCAAAATCTGTTAATATTTGTTATCATCGTGACGCACGTTTCGTCGATACCGAAGAGTCACCATCGATCACGATTTCCGTCATTTTCTGGCTTCTTACAAGCGTCTACTTTGACTTACAGTATTCCCTTGTGATTTGAATAAATGGCAAAACATGTTCGCATATCACAATTATATAGCAGAATATGATATCGGCTTGGAGTGCACGAATTGCAAGTCACATCCTATGTTTCACGGACACGAGTGCGCCGCGTTTATTCCCGATACATGGATATAATGAATACCTTGATTGTTGTTCATCATTGAGGCTATTCATTGGTTTAATATATGTTTTATAAAATATTCACAAACGTTTAATGAGCTTTCCTTGCATTCAATACCTTGCAAAGCGCAAAACAACATGGGTCAGTATAATGCGATTAATGGTTTAAAATTAGACCGTTTGAATACTGAGTTTGAGTAGAAAAGAGTCATATGGAATAGAGAGTAATTATATTATTATTGATTATCGAACTATAATAGTTAATAATAAAACCATTAAAAACGAAACAATAAATAAAAATCATAGACATTACACTACTGCTCATATGTTCATATGCTCATAAAACCAAAAAAAAACGAAACAATAAATAAAACTCATAGACACTACACGACTGCTCATATGTTTTTCATTTCATTCATATTCATATTATATTATGATGTATAATAAAATATGTAATATCCACATATGACATTCAATCAATCGGGAGTGCTCCACGATTGTCGGCAACGCTCGTTCACTAAGTGACGTCACAGTTCCCGCCTGTCTTTTGACACTTATTTTGCGCTCGACTAACAGTCCAAGTAGTGTAATGTCTATGATTGTTGATATTTATTAAAATATTGAATTAAAATAAAGCTAGTATCGTGCTCAAAATTTAAAATTAAGTAAAAAACAAATCATGGTATAAGCTAAAATATCTGAGCCGTGTACTGAGAATATATTGTAAATTTATCAATTTTGATGGTGCTCTAATAACTTCAATCTTTCGTCTCTAAAACAACCACCCAGGGCGATTGATTTGCAAAAATTCAAAATATAAAAAAAAATTCTAATTTCTCCAAAAAGTCATTTTTTTCAAAAATGTCGAAAATCTTTTTTTAATTATTTATTTAAACACAATTAATGAAAGTTTCTTTGTATAATTAACAAAAAGGAAAACAACAATTATGCACTTTGTTTAAATAACAATAGTTTTCAATTTTCATCTCACATGCAACTGTTTATTAACTTTGATAGCAACATTTGAATACATTCTATTATATTCAAATGACTATGTAGTATTTGATTAATGTTTTAAACAAATTATTGCTGTACGTTGTCAATAACAAATTGACATTATTAATTAAGCAATGAAATAAAATTTATTCAATTACTCGAAAGCTTTCATCTCTTCATTAAAATTTATTATGTAATTATACAAAGACACACTGTTTGTTGGAAGTAAAAAAGTAAGAGGTTTTATAATGAAATATACTCTAATTTAATAACACATTAATCTCAATGATACTTAATGAATTGTGGTTATTTGGAAATTAATGTTGACACAAATTATTTTTTGCTATATTACACATGTATATATAGAAATAGTTATACATACACACACATATTTTAATTAACATTGTGTTTTTGTCAACATTGTTGTTTTATATGATATTTTGCATTTAAGGTCTTACTCGATTTTACATTGAACTTTTTAAATTTAATTGTACAATATAATGAATGTCGCTAATACTTGCACAAAACTTGACAGCAAAGATAAATACTATAAAATGATAGAACATATTTTATATTAAGAGATTATTATATGATAAAAAATTTAATAGTAAATCGTACTAATATTATTAGAAATATTTAATATCAACTGTAGCTAAAATTATAAAGAATATTTTCTTTCGTTGTTTGTTTTTTTTTTTGGTTGTAGCACTATTGCTTAGTTTAATTGTCCTTAATACAATGTTTAAATATACGTTATTTAATAGTTTATTTTATCTAACCTTTATAAAAGTTTGCACGTTGGTGGGATAAAATGGACCAACTGAATCTTTAGTCTCGTAAATGTATAAACAATAAAAAATAGTAAATTAAGTTAATAAAAGCAATTTTACAAAAAATACATTAAATAAATAATAATTTAAACTCTGCTGATAAATATTTCTGACAAAATACCAGATCAAAGTTATATACAGTATCTTCTCTGTAAAAATTTTCACATGAAATCTATATTTTGCATTGTTTGAGTAATGTAGCTATTATTTCGTTAAATCTCTTCAAAATTAAAAATAAGACGTTGGATCTGGTGCTCCCTGACCGTCTCATTTTATCCTGCCTATGGCATAAAAACCAGGCGACAAATTTGTGAAAAACAGCAAAAAACACATTTCTGCAATGATGAATTATCTAGGAGTTTTACTGAACATAGTCAGATTTGTGTGATTTGTGTTGGTGTGATTTGTGTTATTTGTTGTATTATAATTGATTTACATAATTGGTTACACTTTTTATAAAGTAACTCAATCTATAACTTTTGTATACTTTTTTGAAAAGTCCATAATTACTCAGTTTTAGCAACATCTAACATATCTAACATATTTCTAATTACTACTATTTTTTATTGGATCAAGTACTATCATAAAAATAATTTGTAAATAGATACTGAAATTTGTGTCCAATCCAAATTAAAAATTGCTCATAATGGATTATTGACCAATTGTATTTCTGTAGTTATTGACAAGTGACAATTACGCCATTTAAAACGTGAGGTGTAGCTACATCATCCAATATAATAAAATATAAATCTATCATTCGCATTCAACAACTCGTCCAACCCATTAATAAAAATTTACAAATATATGGTAACATAAAATCCAGACTGTAAAATTCGCGATGGTGTTAAATGTACCAAGAGCTTATACCGAGCAGAAAGCAAAAGCCACCCCAAAGCCGTAATAGTCCTAATACAACGCATAATATCCGTGCCGAATGTGGGCCAAACAAAATTAAAATAATAATTCATGTGCGGGATGTTCAATAGACTATGCAGTAAAAATTGTTTTCTATAAATCATGAGATTAAACGAACTCGCGATCTTTGTTTTTAAGGGCTTTTAAATTGTTAGTTTATACACCCCTCGGCGCTCCGTAGAAAGCGCCGCTCGGGGACCATTACTCGCTCTCTTTGCCAACACAAAGCCGATAACAGGGGATATGACTCTTTTTAGGGTACGAATTGACACCCTCGCCGTGTTTGCCAAATAGGATTGCTTATTTACGCAAAATATCTGAATAATCCACTATACTTAGCGATGAAATTACATTAAACAATCGATTATCGGATCGCTCGATTGGGGATATTGAAGTGGCTGAACATATTGGATTCGGTAACATTTTCGATTGAAAGAAATACTTTAATTATGTCAAGTTGCATTTCTAAACATTTTATAAAAAACATTTTTGCATTTGACTAGTTTACTGTGATTGGCAAATTGGTCATTATTGGTCAAATTCCAAAATATTTTGAGGCTATACCGGTATAAAATAATTGGTTGTAAGTGGCATTATACCTCAAAAAAAAAAAAATTGCGTAAGGTTCAATTATTGCTCCGCAGTTAACTAGTTAATGTGGTTGACATTACTATTTATGATCTGATCGTTTAAAATATAAAGCTATCATCTATTTAATAAAATGTAAAAAATAATATTTTATATCCGTTAACAACAATTCAGAAATCTTAAAGATAGTTTTACAATTATTGATTATTATCATAAGCATTAAGATACATGTTTACTGATATTCATTTTTTAATACTTATTTTTTTTTTGAAAATAAAAGGGTTAAATAGTAATTCGATTCTGCACTAATATTATATGTTATTTGAATAGGTATTTATGAATACTTAATCATAAAATATGTCTATTTTGCTAGAACACTTATTTAATATGCATCGGACTATGGTTGCCCAAGTTGCCCATAATTTACGTCATTTTAAGTTGAAAAGATTTTGTATATTTTGTCCATGTCATTATTTATATATTTTAAGTTTCTTATTAAATTCGTTTCAATTTTTATTATTTAAATTTATGAGATGGAGATAAATTTATATTATATTGGGTATATATTTATATTATATAACTTAGAATTTTATAAACACTTTTCTCTCGTATGCTTCTCGGCGACATAATAGTTATTAATTTCGTAATGCGTGAGTGGAAAGGGTTAGTATCCATTTTTCATCATATTTAAATTTATGACATCTAAATAGTTGCAATTATTATGTAGACAATTTTTAAAATGAATTTCAAAACAATGTGTCTAAATAAAGTGCTCGTTATGTTAATTGTAATTAATGATGTTTCGACTTTATCAAAGACTACCACAATTTTTCAACTCTTCTTTTGATAATAAATTCTTTAATGCGTAAATATGAAACAACCTTGAATTATCAACGTGTGCCTGTGATATTAAGTTTTGCATAATTGGTAATTGATCATGCATTCTCATGCAAGACTCTACATAGAAAATCGAGGAAAAAATTAATAAAGTATGGAAAAATTTTACAAAATTGCGGCCAAATTAACAAAATTAATATATTTTACACTTATATTTTTTCAATTACAAAAAAAAATAATAAAAAAGTTACTAAAAACAATTATAATACACATAAAATAGAACTTGTGGCACACAATTTTATGAAAAATCAGAAGAAAATTAATTATAGAATTGTTGAAAAGGTATTTCAAGGATTATTTATTTACCATTCACTTCCATTAGAACTTTTAAATTATTGATAAATATTAATGAAAGAAACATTAATTTTAAATGTAAGTAAAGTATTTAATTGCTTATAAAATCTATAGCATTTAAACTAATAAGTATAATAATATCAAAAATAATATTGAGTGAAGTAATAAAAAAAAATATCAACAAGAAAGTAATAAAAAAATTATCAAATTTAGGGGCCGATTCTGCCATAAAATAGAGCAATGTTATGGCAAGGCCACAGATAAACAAGTTTCTCATACAAAATGGTACTAAATACTTTCAAAATGCATTTGGTTGCTGCGCAGTCGGGCGTTTTAGATAGAAAACCTAACCTAGAAAACGCACAAATGTCACATGCACAGTCTTATCATAGCTGCATCTTTGTGATATGCCTAATAACATATGAGTGAAGTTGCATTTTACGTGTAAAACGCCTGATCGCACAGTATATACATGCCATTCTAACAGTATTTAGTACCATTTTGTATGAGAAAGACTACGTAACATTGGTCTATAAAATATTTTATCGGTTTTCAAAATATTTTGAATAATCTAATTAGTACACCGTATACTTAGCAGTATACTTAGCAGTGAATTACATTTATTTCCATAAAAATCCGTATTTGCCAAATATAAATATGTGTTTAATCTTTATTCATCTGTTTTAATAATTTCATATATCCACAACAAAAGTAAATTTAAGTATAATTTATAAGCATTACAACCCTGCAAAATCGCACCCTTACCGAATTATTTATGTTCTCCGGCGCACAAAAGCGCACGCTTGCGGCATGTGCGTAAGATTTCATTTTTTTGGCTCAGTAAATTAATGGTCTGTGGTGTTGTGATTATGTTATACCGTATTTGTGTATATATTATTTTTTCTTTGCTGATATCTTGGGAGAAAAGATGTACGACTAGCTATTCTTACTGCTAAGAATATTTGCTGTATTTAAGCGTCGGATGTTGGTTTCTTCGAAAGCACAACGTTATTGTTGAAAATCATGTTACGGATATTTTACATAAAATAATTTATTTATAATTCTAATTCATGTCAAATATTCACAAATTTAAGCAAGTGAAATAGTAAATGATTTATTGATTTACATTGATAAAAATGAATTATTAATAAATGTTTATAAAAGATAACACTTGACATATAGCAATCATTCCATATATAATGATTTATGCTTTTATTTCAAAAATCTTTTAAAATATGAATTACTGTATAGTATACAACTTGTTATCTATATGAATATATTTTAAAGCTGGTGCCGTTTAAATATGTTTAAAAAAGGAGTTATAAACCTTTTTTTCTATAAATTGTTGTGAGAGAAAAAATGAAATAAACTTTAAACCAAATATTTTGCTAAAATCCGTTATATATTAGAAATAATAATTATTAATGAAATAATTATTTACACATATAAAAATAAATCAATAAATTAAAATGATTAGATAATATCGGGCAATTCGATAGAATTTCTATTTTGCAATATAATTCGATAATGTATATAATTTCAACAAATTAATTAATTCAAATTTTAATACTGCAACTAAATAGTTTTGGTTACTGGATAAAACAACATCTATCCCTTATTTTACATGGAAGATAGGTTCTATAAAAAGCCGTGTACTAACTTATACACACATAAAATTTAGTTTTGATCATAAAACAAGGATATTTCATCTTATCCATATATTCCATCATAGACGTAGACTATGTACTAAGAATTCGTAAGCGTAACATACATTTTGTAGTGCTGTATTTTGACAGTGAAACAATGAATGAAAATGTTATTGTAGATATAAGCAAATTATAGTTTAGTATTTATAATTTCGTGGAAAAAATTAATAAATTTTGTCCAAAAATTTTTATGTTCAATAACCATGTAAGATCGAAAATATGTAGAACGATATGTGTTCTTGCCTTTCTGATCCTCGAATGCCTTCTGACATAATCTCGAATCCGATTTGTTAAACCATTAGAATTTTAAATTCGCACAATGTATCACCTGATATAAATTTAATAAAATTACGAATAGAATAATTTGATAGAACTAATATAAATTCATACATAAACAAGTATAAATTTGCATACAGAGAAATACTTTGGTAACTCGACAGAACTACTTTCCTTTCTTTTTCCATGTCTTTTTTCGATTTGATAAACCATAAAAAAATTGAATTATAATAATTTAAAATAAGTATTAGCTGCAATAAGCCAAAAATAAACAATTATAAATTTTTATCAAGTACATAAATAATTCTATGTCAGAAATTATAAATCAGCAAATCTGCAAATTATTTAATTAAAATAAACTGCAAATCAATCATTGTTGTCCTTGCAATTTCATAATTAATCAAGTAATAGAAAACTTCGTTCAATGAAATTTCGACTATATTATTCTCCTCGGCCAGTTTTACCCATTTCAAGGACGTCGTGCTAGATTCCCTGCAAATCCGCAGCAAATTAGAGATAAGTCGCGAAAGTAATCCCCGCACAGAATGAACCGCGCGGCGAAGAGCAAATAGAGTTGCGGATGTGGGATGCAAGCTTCTTGGAAATTAGTATAGACTAGCTGTAAGTGGAATTCTGTCTTAAGGCAATTAGGGCATCGTGCCTTAAGGCAAATTGCTGGAACTTCCCGTACCAAAAATTATTATTTTTTTTTAAAACGATTAACATTTTTGAAAAAAAATTACTTTGAAAAAATAAGATTTTTGAGAAACTATAAATTGGACAAAAAATTAGTTTTATTTTGAAAAAAAAAATTTTTTTAAAAAAATTTTTTTTTTTAAAAAATTTGTTTTTTTTGAAAAAATTTTTTTTTCTTTTTTTGACATATTGTGGAAGATCTGAACTTTTTTTTCAAAGCAATCGTACTGCTTTAACTACATAGGGACAAAATATAAAGCGCGTAAGCGCCGCGTCGCTGTCTTACGCATAAGCATTGGTACGGAACCGATAGGAATGTAACAAAATGTATACTTATTGTTAAAATCTCTATAAATGTCTGATAATTTGATGTGCATATGTCTAATGATCATTTTTGACCGCCAAATGGCTCATTTTTTTACTTTTTCCTCTATATCTCCGAAACCGCTGGACCTACCTTCATGAAAGTTGTATCGATTCTTCATCTTGTCAATACAATAAAATGTTTTTTGAATTATTAAATCGGACGCTCCGTTCTCTTAAAAATGAGTTACCGTTTTCGGAACTTTTTGCCCCGTATCTTCGGAACGGCTTGACCTGCCTTTGCCAAAAACTAATCAGCACGTCTCCTTATCAATACGGATCGAATGTTTTTTGAATTATTCAAATCGGTTGATCCGTGTTCCCGAAATCGTCGACGAAAATTTGTATCCGCACATACATACACACCCACATACATACATACATACATACACACAACATAACACACACACACAACAACACCACACATACATCCATTTTTTCTAAGGTATGCCAAAATGTTCAGAAACCTCTGAAACGTAAAGATATATAAAAATTTTCATTTTCGATTTTTTTGCGATTACTATAACTTGCCCTACGGGAAGTTAATAATAAGAATAAAGACATTATATTCCTTCTTTAAAGAAGGAAGGATTCTCTGTATGAAAGTTAAAGTTTGGTTTTATACAAATTCTTCAAAAGTATACTAAAGAAGTGGATATGGGTAAACGAACATTAGTTATTCCATAGCCTTATTGAAATAGTCAGTCAGGCATCTACAATAAATAATGCTGCATTAATATTCAGTGTAATATAATTGTTTTTCAAATGGAGATCCAGTATATTGATTTTTAATTCCAATGATCACATTTTATTCGACAAATAATTAGTTAGTTCGACGTACAAATTTCCGTATACAATTCTTTGCATTTTTCGTGCAATCATTAACAATCTGTAATACCTTTTGTTCAAATCACTTATTTGAATATTTTAAGAACGTCGCATATTTTGCATTTTTAAAAATATCATGTTCGTTTTTCCATAAACCTTAACAGTTTCGCATAATTATATAAGGTAATGATAAAAATTAATAGCAAAATTTACTTTTATTACAATTTACAAAATATAATAACATTTTCTATTCAATGTCATAGTCATTTTATTACACTTATCATGAACTATTCATTTGTTCCTTTTGAGACATTATATATGTCATTGATACAGCAACATAAAAAATGGTACAATTTAAACAAATTAAAAAATTACTCCATGCTGTGAAAAATAATAAATAAAAATAATTTTATATAAAAATGCGAGAATCAAAAGTCCAATTTGACTTTGAGCAATTATATTGTGAGAACCAAACCTATTATATCACTACAATAACACATATCAAACAAACAACTATCTGACTATGTTCAGTAAAACTTCCAGCTAAAATTCATCAATGTAGAAATGTTATTTTTGGCTATTTGCCAAAAATTTATAATCTGGTTCTTTTTACCCTATAGGAATTTCTTTAATTTTGTAGGAATTTTACGAAATAATCATTATTCAATGAAAGCAGCATATAAATTTCATGGGTAAATTTTTTTACAGAGATAACACTGAATATAACCTTGATCTAGTATTTCGTCCGAAATATTTATGAGCAGAGTTGGAATAACTGCTGATTTAATTTATTTCTTGTAAAATTTAGCTTAATTTTCTTTTATTTACTATTTTTTATTCTATACACCCTTGCCAGGGTGTAGGTTAGGTTAGTCCTTTTACCCCACCCACATGCAAGATTTTCTAGGGTTATATATATATATATATATTATATATATATAAAACTATTGAATCTAGTCTAAAAATGACAATACATCAAAAAAAAATTGAATGACGTGTATTTAAAATTATATTAAGGTCTCATAAACTAAACCGTAGCGCTCACAACGAAAAACACTAACAACCAAACTCTGTAATAAATGCTCGACCTTATACATATCATAATAATATTATAAAATAATCATGATTATTTTATAATATTAATAGATTTAATTAATATATCCACAATTTCGATTATTGTCCAACATGATTCAAGACTAAAGAAGCCTCGCTAAAAATGTAGTAAGAAATCCTCTCCAAAGATTCATTGGTTCTATACGGCAGTAGTATTCCGGGAGTTCCCACCCACCATGGGCCGGCAAGAGGAGGTAAAACTAGAGCCAAAAGGATGGGAACTACTCGGGGTGCACGAGAACAAAAAACAATGAACGGAATAAGAGATAATAAGAGGAGAGACCAGATAAAAGCAGTCTACTGATTGCATCCTGCAGGAGTATTAACCGATCGAAGGTTTCGTAGCTATACCAACCGCGGGTATCATAGCCACTAAATGCACGCACACAGACACATACACTTCCAAATGTATATATATATAATATATATATATATATATATTATATGTGTGTGGTGTTTTGGGTGTTCAATGGTGCAATGGTTAAGCTTACAGACTCGTTTGGACGGGATCGCGAGTTCGACTCCGCTCTACACAACCTGACATTATGCAGTAGCGATGTCACTTACAAATAATTTTATTTTCACTTTAAAATGTAGATAGAAAGTATGTTTCCAATTAAAAATTGCCCATTTAAGGCACTGCGGTATGAAATGGCAATGGGAACCCCCCCACGATATTCTAAATTGATTCGAGTTGGAGTTTAACTCAGCTGACGGACCTGCCCTAGAACAACACTACTTATTATATATATATATATGGTATATATACGAGGTGTGTTCAAAAAGTACCCGGAATTACTAAAATTAAATTTCGCGGGTCTGGAGTGTCTGATTGTCAAAATTTTTTTTTATTGTGTTGGTATACATGCCCCTAAAGTATGATGAAATTTTCAGCTATATTCACTGTTTACTTTGTCTGTGGTAGTCGCTAAGGTTCGACGTGTTTTTCTGAGCTCGGCGATTTTTACAATGGAAGAATTGAAAAGTCAAAGAATTTGTATTAAATTTTGCGTAAAAAATGAAATAAAGTGTTGCAAAGTGCAAAAATTCACCAGATATGGCTCCGTGTGACTTTTTCCTATTCCCAAAGTTGAAGAGACCCATGAAAGGACGGCGGTTTTCCTCGATTGAAGAAAATCGCTGAGAGTGCTCAAGGACATATCAAAAAGTGAATATCAAGGGTGCTTCGAAAATTGGAAAAAACGCTGGCATAAGTGTATTATATCTGGGGGGGACTACTTTGAAGGGGACCACATTAATGTAGACGAATAAATAAATATTTTTTGAAAAAACGAAAATTCCGGTACTTTTTGAACAGACCTCGTATATATATATATATATATATATATATATATATATAATATATTTCTATAATCATCATAATTACAATATTTTACCATTACCTAATTGCATTTATATAAATGATTTAAATAAATTTAAAATATATTCAATATTGTTCAAAAAAATATTTCTGTACTTTGTGCTCACACTAAGCTTAACTTAGTAATAATAGCGGTTAGATTCTATTTTTTGTACAGGATGCCGTTTTTTTTTGTCAATTACACACGTCGAATGTATGTGAAAAGCTTAAAATATCATACCCACGCGCAATTTTAACTCGACTCTATTTTTTTAGTCTCTCGACAGGAAATGGTGAAACAAAAACTTGTATAAATTGATTTAACGTCAATCATTATAAGATACACATCGCTCTTTTCAATTAGATTTATCACGAAAATTACATAATATTTAACGTAAAATAATTATTAATATGTTTATTTAAGTTTGGAATCTTTTGATAGTCATCATGTATGTACGTATTGTCGTCGAATCTATTGTTAGATTTTTATTTTAATTTGAATCACAATATGTCTATTATTATAGGCAGACGTTTATTAATTGTTTTGTTAACTAAATTATGGCGATTTGAAGACAACCTAGTAGTTGTCCACTTTAGTTGAGGAATGTTTTTTGATTTATATATTTGTATAAGTTACGCATGTAATCATAATGCCAATCACAATCATATATACTCTTCAAAAACTACATAAATTGTATTCTGGAAATCAAAATCATTGCACAGTTATAATAATATTCTTTGCAACGCATTCCCGATAGCACTTGTATTTGTTACGCTTCATTTTATTTGCTGAACGAGAAATGAATTTATAATGATCCATGGCAGAATTAAAATTCATGTAGTGACATTTTACGAAAACCATATTCACATGCAATGTTTTTCCCGGCTGTGACCTGGAATGCACTAGAACGAATTGCAAATAAAATTATAATTAAAATGAAATAATTTTTAATATTTATATATATATATATATATATATAATATAATATATATATGTTTATATATATATAAATATTATATATATACACTCATGTTATCATGTACCTAACTATTAGATACTAATATCTTTAACTTGATTACTTGATACTCAGAATGTATACCATACAAAATAATATAGAGAAGATTTTTTTTGTCAAGTTTTTTAAAGACTTTTTTTTCCAAAACTATACTCAGAAAGTGTACCATAAAAATAATATAGAGAAGATTTTCTTGGTTCTTCAAAATTCTGCTAAAGTGATGTATTTATTATATTTATATTGTAAAATACTATTTAATTATTATAGACAACAACTTAAATTTTGTTGCTAACTGAAAATACAATATATCAATATTTTACTATACTTTTTTACTATATTATTGTTTTAGTTAGCGTAAATTTTATGAACTTTTCGTAGGGTAGATTATAGTAATCGCAAAAATCGAAAATGAAAATTTTTATATATCTTTACGTTTCTAAACATTTGGCATACCTTTGTAAAAATGGATGTATGTGTGTGTGCGGATACAAATTTTCGTCGACGATTTCGGGAACACGAATTAACCGATTTGAATAATAATTCAGAAAACATTCGACTCGTTTTGATGGGGAATTGATTAGTTTTCGGCACCAAGACAGAGCCACCTATTTTGAAGATACGGGGCACAAAGTGCCAAAAATGGCAATTCAATTCTAGAGAAAAGGGGGCGTCGAATTTGAATGATTCAACAACAAAAAATAATATTTGTATTGACAACCTGAAAAACTGATTATAATAAAACAAGTATTTCAAAAATGTCATTTTTTTTCTAAAATTTCAAGACTCTCAAAAATCGAAATTTTCAGTTTTCAAAAAATTTTGAAGTTTTTTTAAAAAAAATTAACGGTTTGGTAAGTGCCAGCAATTAGGCCTAAGACACCATGCCATGAACCACTAGTTTCATATATTCTTCTTCAGAAACATTGTCTTCCACTTCAAACGGCTCGCCCTGTATATTTTAATGATATTCTAGTGGCGTTTAGCAAAATACATCAATATACTAGCTGTATGGAAAATTGTTTTCCACCTCTGTAGTACACGATTATGTACATAATGTAAAAATAACTAAATATGGCCGCTTGTTAATGTATGTACACCTACGGTGTCCGTCCAACATGCAGGGGTAATATCTATGTAGGCACAACAACATCGTAATTATGGTGCCTTTGATAAATCGCTAACGCTTCGGACGGACAATGATACATATTCAGTTTTTGAATGATGAGGACTTATCCATATCGTGGAAGTGTTTCATGTACTATCAGGTACTGGAATCTTTGTCCGAGAATCTACCAAGTAATTGTATAAAAGCTGGACGACACATATCAGGCTGTAATGATGCCGTCTCGCTGGACATTTTTAGGCACAATACTGATAGCGTATCTTGGTTAATAGAATATTTCTAAATTGTACAAATTACTGGACTTATTCATACCAAAGCTTCCAAGTTACTTGTTTATATACATGGATATGCTTTTGTGGATTTTTATTATGAATACAAAGCACAGGGAAAGTTAAAGTACTCAAATAATTTCAAGTATTGCAAACCTTACAATCAATATTGCACAATATATTTTAATTCAATATTCAATGCTTTGTCCAGGATTCAGATTTTTTTTTTGAAGTTTACTTGTAACGGAATCAAATACATGAGAAAAATTATATATGTCTATTATATATTGCATCAGTTTATGAACGAAACTCACGATGGGATTAGGTATCCTAAAAGTACTCAAATAATTTTATAATTTAAGATTGCAGATCCAGCAATCAATAAATACTTTTAATTCATGTTAAATACTACGTTCGATTTTGGAAGATTTTTAATAGCATATATATTTATAACGGAATTAAGTGCATAAGAAAAATTACACTTTAATGTTTTTGGTGCTATAGAAATATTTAATATTTAAATTTCAAATATATAAGTGAAAAAAATGTAGATAATATGCGTTTTCTATTCTATCTAATTACCCTTTCTTCAATTGGGTACGTGATTAAAGTTAAATAATAATACATAGAAAAAGCATATTTATAACATTCATTATCATGTTTGCTAAACCGATGATAAAACTAAATGTGCTCATAAAATAGAGTTTTATGAAAGTTAGAGTTGTATATATTACAACAGTTATTATTACAACAATTTTATTTAGCAGAATACGTATTTCTTTTAACAAAAATTGTGAAGAAAATTAGCTCCAATTTAGACTATGGGTGCTAAGTCTTTTTGTACAAAAAACCAAAAAGTGTATCAAAAATATTGATGTTTAATAAATTTATTATTGAATTGTTAAATATTGATTTTTAATATAAATCTGCCTAATTAGCGAAACCAAATTATATCAAAATATTATTAAAAGCGTTTCAAATCACAATCGTGAAATTAAATAAAGAAGGTTTATGGAAAAACTCTTCGGATAGTGAGTTTAAAAACATTTGAAAATTTCAAAAAAAAATATAAAAACTGAAAGTTTAAAAACAACGTATGTGTCATGTAATGATTATATTAGGCAGAAAAGAATAAAATATAAAGAAATATATATTATGTGAAAAATAAAAATATTAAATACAAAAATCTTTGATTTCAAAAGTATTAAAAAAACTACTCTTAAGAACAAATACAAATTTCGGAAAAAATAACGATGTCAAAAACAGCAGCATGCATCGCCATTCTTAAAATTTTCTCTATACATAATAGTATAAAATGATTATTATAAATACAATTTAATTAAGGATTTAGAATTAAAGTATGAAATATATTTTCTTTTTTCTAGTAAACCGTGTACATAAATACATATTGCATTCAGATAAAATTAAACACTACACACACACATATATAATCAATAATATATAATTTATTCAATTATAATCTTTTCTCTCTATCCTATCGAATGTGTTTTAAGTATCTATTGTACATATTTGATTGAATTTGTGTTTCAATATGCAAAACATTCATCCAGTCGAATTTATTTATGAGAAGAAAGCTATATTGTATTTGCGTTTTGTACGCTTTTTGTAAATAATTCCGATATGATCGATGGAATTTCCATGTAGAGCAAAAAGCCGCATAACTCATATACACTGAGTAACTTCGAAAGATCTTATCGAGCAAATCCATGTTCATTATATAATATTTCCAAGTTTCTTCTTCATGAATATATAATCTCTCACTGATAACCATCAAATGCATATACATATCCAACACAATGGAGGAAATTCATTTTGCTTCGTTCGCAATTATAGAATGTAATATTTGTAGCGCGTTTGCTGTCCGTGAAATCGCCCCATTGTGGGATAGAACTCGCAATAGAATAATTTTGGAATAATTGGTATTAATAATTATATAAAACCGGATCATAATATAATACTACTAAGTTCAATTGAATCCATACAAGCCCAAGATAGTTGTTCTCGAAAATTACCATGTTACACAAATACCCATTTTTTGGATACTGGTGCACTTATTGAGTATCAGTTCTTGAGTATAGATTATTGTTTTTTTTTCAAATATACTTGTACTCACAATATATAGAACGCACTACGTTGTGTCAAATTTAGTACTTAAGTTATAATTAGTACATAAAATTTTCCAAGAACGAGGAATCAATGAGTTTCTGCATATTGCATCACCATCAATTTTTTTTATATTGCCCATAAATTGAGGGACTTGTCGCAAACATCTTCAGCGATTCATATTCGACGATTACTGATATACATATAATGTAACTAAATATTCAGTTATCAGTTTTCAAACCCTTTATAAAAAATGTTAATATAGATTATTTTTATTTGTCATAAAATAGAAATTGTTATAAAAAATTGGTAATATATATATATTTTTATTTGTCAAGATATTCAAGCAGCACTATTACCTAACTTTTTACAAACTTTTGGTTTTTATTAGCCAAAAACTGAATTTAGTTAAAGTTAGCACCATCATAATTATTAAATTGTTCACCACTCAAAAAGTTTTGTGAAGATCAAAACCAAAAGTAATCAGGAAAGTATGGTAAAATATCTCAATCAAACTCTAATAATTTCTACCGGGTTGCCAAAGATATGTGAAGTCAAAAATAAAATTAATCACTGATTCGATTTGTCAATTTAGGCCGCTTTTCTTCGAATGCGTTGTTTAATTTCGTTAGTTGAATTGTCAATTTCTTATTAATTTAAGTAGACAATTTCTTCAAATTCAATTGGACGTTCAGAGCGTTTTTCATATTTGAGTAAAAAATTACCAGGACGAATCTTGACAAACTATTTGACACTGCCGTTTTTTGAAGACATCGTAACCATAAACAGCTCAAAACGTCGACTCGATTTTCACTCTTTCAATGAACGCCAAACAAAAACTGCACATCTTTTTACTAATAGATATTTAAATCTTTTATTAATTAGCAAAATGCAAAATTTCACATTTGGAATGCGCCAGCAAACCTAAAAATAACGAAAAGCACCTAAGCTGGTAAGTAACCGCACTTACATAGTTCCAACCTAATAATAATGTTATATTATTGATGTTATATCCGATTATAGACTCTGTCTATACTAATATGTATATGTATCTCATGTATATCATAGTAGAATATTAACAAAATTTTATGAAGATATCCAATTTTGTTTTATGCAATAATGTTTGCATTAGTAGCAAAATTGAGACATCAAATGAACGAAATACGAAAGCACGAAAGTTAATAATTCTACGTCAAATTTATATAGATATTCCGCAAATGTCGAGTAGTGACTGGAAGTGTATAAGAAATATGATGTGTATATTAAC
This sequence comes from Ctenocephalides felis, assembly GCF_003426905.1. NCBI lineage: Eukaryota > Metazoa > Arthropoda > Insecta > Siphonaptera > Pulicidae > Ctenocephalides > Ctenocephalides felis. The sequence goes on along the minus strand of NW_020537893.1, from coordinate 9,599 downwards.
CTTAATGATGACGTGTACTGTTTGAAACAATCATAGAGGAAAATCTAAACATCATCTCCAGCAGCGATTCCGCGGGATGCGGCGAGAGCAGTGAGCCATCTCTGAGGTGAGCCATCGCGGCGTTTCGCGCTGATTTTTTGCTGCGTTTGGCGGCGTCGTTACGTTGGGACGCCACGTAACGCTAATGGAGCGTATTCATCTCGGGTGTTCAACATTTCAAACAGGTCGCCGCGCGAAACATTTCAACCGAGCGCAATCATGAAATAAATAGAACTGTTTATTATTAATCTCGCGGACGACGATATGAAAGAAAACGATGCAAAAATCGCGACGTATAAAATATCCGATGCGCCGCAACGCACGACATGTAATTATATATAAAGATAATAAAGGAACAAAAGCATTAATAGTGTTTCTGTTCTGCTAGAAGTCGCGCGCGAGCTTTGGACACCGAGAGACTGATCATAAATCAAAATCAAATCATATCCTCCGGGATATTGCGTCGGGGCAGTCCCCAGACGGATCTGTCAGACTGTTGCCTTTTTATTCATTTCACTGATTTTTTAATTAATAGAGCAAAAAATAAGACAAGCCATCGAGCCGACAGAAGTATCGGTGAGATGAGTCAAGCTGAAGTCTTCGGCATCTGGAATATGGTAATGCCGCTTATACAATTGCACATTAAAGATACTTGACAAAAGCAAGAACAATACTAATGGAGAATTTTTTTTTTAATTATTTTTGAACAGCAATCAGAACCCAATAGTCCTATAAGCTGTTGTGATGATTTGACTTAATACTAGTCTGTTTGACATATGGCAACCCAATCAGTTGTCACATCTCTGTATGATTACGTTATTATTTCGATAATAGGGTGAGTATTTTTATTGGTGCAGCAATGCCGGGTGAGGGCTATTTTCACTTGGAAACATATTACTATCTATATTTAATGGAGAATTAATTAAATTTAATTTCATCAAATACATTTTACATTTTCTCGAACTTTATTGAAATTATGCTATTTTTTGTTATTATGTCATTATTCACGTTGATGCAAGTATAATAAATATTATCAATAATATTGTGTGACAAATGTGACAATACTATTTATGTGTGTTCGTATCGCTGCGTTCGGATTTCAAACTTGTGATCCGAACAACCTGAATTACTTGAAAAAAATTTGATTTTTTTGTTTCACTTTTAATTAAAATTTGTCATGCTAGGCTTTTTGAATAGATGGCAATCTAGTCAGTAGTAGTCCAATCCAGTTGTGACTAATTAACTATTCTCGAAGTATTTGTTTACATTTTATGATTATGTAGCTAAACCCAAAAGAAGTGATTTTCATCGGAGATTTATATTTAAGATCTATTACTTCAAGTGTAAATTTGACATCAAAGCTGCCTGATGTCAAACTTGGTCGTTGCTGGGATCGAACCAGCGAACGGGACTAGTTTGCGCTAGACCAAGTCTGAACTGATTACGCCACTGCTGGGTTCATTTAAAAATATAGTTTTTAATATGTGTTCAAGTAAAAACAGCCCTTCCTGGTTTTGCAGTAATATGTTAGTACATCACCAATGTTTTACAAGGAACAACTACTGAAATGCCTTCTATATATAAAAAATATATAAAAAAACTGGAACAAAACTTGGGATGTTTTTTCAAAAGCCACATAGTTGAAAGTAAGTGTTATCAAAATAGCTCATAGAGCTCATAGTTGGGATTGATGTACAAAACCATTGCAAATCTAAATTCCAACTTCATATCATTTCAAACCCTTTATATTTTTGAAGGCGCTTTGGTTAAAAAGATAAATGAATGAATAAATTTATTTTCAATTAGTCGAATAACTGTGTATACATATATGGTAAAACGCTTAATTTTTCATTATTACTAATGAATTATACTTGAATTTTTCATCAAATTATATTAAATAAAGTTTCCATAAAAAATTTCCATATGGAAACAATCTTGTTTATCCTGATTTAATAATATAATTTCGTGCTTAGATTTTGCATAGTAATGCTCTTTTAAATACTGGTTCAAATATAAACTGATGCTTTTTTTAAATCTTACGGTTGAAATTTACGATTTCAATTACCGATATAATATAAATTATTAAGATATGTTAAGTTATTATAAATAATTAAAAAATTGTGCGACTGTGAAATTATGAGAAAATTCACTGATGTTGAGATGTATTTTTTGCGATAATCTCTTAACAAAATGGTTGCATTTAGATAACAAATGCGTCGTCACGCAATTTGAGACATGCAATTTAAACCAGTCTAACATTGATGCGATTATTAAAAAAAGTTTATAAGTCCTCCAAGCAAGAATGTAGGGAATTAGGCTATAGTTTTAATGAAACCAACTTTTTTTTGTTTCACATCATTTTCAATTTCAGTTTAATTTTTCAAAAAACATATTTTTGCTTCTGATATACATGTCGTTTGTTTATTGTTTGTGTTTATTCTGTTTTATTTGTGTGTTTAGAGACACGCATTTCTGTTTTTAAAAGAAATAATTGCAATAGAATTTTAAATACTAATTTGACATTACATATATATTTTAGTAAAGCTTGTTCAAACATTATAATATTTTTAGAAGAGTTCTATAAAACTCAAATTTTATTTTATATCACTTATATTGACGACAGATAATTGGTAACTAATTTGTATCAGTGAATTTTAAACATCATTATGTTATATACGCTAATCCTATCAGAACTATTATAGAGTAGAGTGGGGCTTAAAAGTCCGGGGGTAAAAAGGTCCACCACCAAAATCTTAAAAACAAGTAAAGTTAAAAAAGATGTATAACCAGCTATCACCTTGATTTTTACGACGTTGCTATCGGGAGATGAACAAAAATGCTTGAAAATTCATAATAAAGTATTTTCTTTCATTGTTATTTTTTGGTTGTGAGCACTATTGTTTAGTTTACGAGACATTAATATAATTTTTAAGTATACGTTGTTTAATTGTTTTATGGGGATTAATATAAGAATGCATTGTTAATTAAGTTAAATTCAACAGTTTTTTATATAAACTCTATAAAAACTTACAAGTGGGTGGGTAAAAAGAAAAAACTGAACTTTTATCTTGGCAAAGGTGTAAGTTATAAAAATAGTAAATAAAAGAAAAAAATAAAAACAAGTTAATAAAGCAATTTTAGAAGAGATAAATTAAATAAGTAGTTATTCCAATTCTGCTGATCAATGTTATATAATATATACAGTGTTATATCTGTGAGAAATATATCTATAAAATTAATATTTTGCATTGGTTGAATGATGTAGCTATTATTTCGTAAAATTCCTTCAAAATTAAAATAAAACATTGGACTTGTTTGACCCCTGGCCGTTATCTATTACCCAGCCTATGGACTAAAAAGGACCAAGTGATAAATTTTTGAGAAACAGCAAAAAAACAACATATTTCTATAATGATGAATTAGCTGGAAGTTATACTGAACATAGTCAGATAGTTGTTGTTTGATATGTGTTAAAACAGATTATGAAATAAATAAATTAAAATTAAAATATAAATAAAAAAAATGTAATTAATATACAAGTTATATATAAATGATGTCCATTCTATTCGACGATTGTCGTGAGAATATATACATATATCGTAAAATATGATGTGTCACATTGTGCAAGCATTGCGTAAACATTTGCAAAACGGTACTATACCATTTTTTATTCGAGAAAGACAGTTGACAGATCCCGATTTTTAACACGAAACCCGACTGTGCGCTCCTTCGAGGACTTTTTCGCTCGACTACAAAACGCGATGAAAAACGTCCCGCGCTGCCAACGACAACTTTATACACATTGTACAGCCAGACACATGACGGATTATGACTAAGATGTTAGAATAAAAATTGTACAATGAATAAATAAAACGTATGGAAGAATCATCAAAATTATTCAGCACACTGTCACAGATTAAATGATGATTGCAAGCGAGAATATTTTTCAAGTCTAGTAAACATCTTCTGTCAGAAGTTTGAAAATGTCAGAGGTTATGAGTAAGAATCATATAGTTGTACAGAATATAACTGTGTTACAGTTTTATCTTCAATTGAATTTTATTTGACATTTGTATCAGGGATTTTGGCTTGAAAATAGTCAAGAATGAACCTAATTCTTTTAATATCATAATAGGTTATTGCTATTCTATATAGAAGAAGGGTCACAGTCAAATCAACTGTATAGCATGGTATTTTTATTTTATAATATCAATCTTTTTTGTTTGTATATTATTTGAACATTTGTCTAACTAAGTCGATTTTAATAGATGACAATCCAAATAGTTGTTCTATCTTTATGTGATGAATTTTATTACTCTATAGTACTGATTCTGTATTATCTATAATACTGATCACTATTTTTTATTATGCTATTATTTTACTATTGCCATTTGAAATCATATTGTTATCGATATTTTATGGTAAAAACCGACCGAAATAATGATTAAGTTATTACCATTTTTATCAGGAGAGTTGATGGCTCAAATCCAGTGGCGCTTTTCTTTTCAATCTTCTTGGATAATTCTGTTATCAAGGAGTTTGCTAATGAATTTGGGTAACTGATTAGCTTGTTTCTATACTTGTGTGCTGTTTTTGTTATTACTTCATTTATGGTAGGTGTATTCGTGTCGACATGAATCAACCAGTTGGGAACATATTTTGGAGCTCCTAAGGCAATTTTCAAAAATTTGTTTTGAAATTTCTGTATTATTTCTATATTAGTTTTATGAGCACTGCCCCATAATTGTATACCATAGCACCAAATTGGTTTGAATAAAGATTTATATCCCATAGCTTTAACCACTAATTCAAGGAAAGCCTACTTTTTGGTGATAGAACATTGTCACTCTGCACAAAAAACGTAGAAAGCTCTTTTATCATTTATCATTACAACAAAGTAATGACAAGATAGGATAAAAAGCTAGATTTTAATTGCTTGGTTTCTTTGAATTTCAATACATAGGCTAATGTTGTATTGACAATGTATCCAATTATCCATGTTCTGAACTTAGGTAAGTAGCTAGAACGAATGGACGGATTCGATCCTGTTTCGAGCAGCCTGTTGTCAAGCAGTAGTGACAACTTGGAAATATAGATAGCAATATGTTTCCAAGTGAAAATAGCCCTGATATTGCTGCAGCACTAAAAAGTCTCTATTGTTACAATAATTATAATAATAAAAATCATCACAGAGAGATGGGAATACTGTTTGGGTTGCCATCTGTAGAAAACGTACTTTAACAACTTATTGGACTTAAATCAGAGAAAAATTTTTTTAGAACCTTTTTTAGAACCTGCTCCTAAGAAAATAGAACATTGTTTTCTATATCGAACCATCTGGACAAAAATTCAATCTTATATCAGAATTAATCGCAGATTCCGAAAATCTTTCTGAAGCATTCTGGACAATAGTCCCGTGTCCACCTTTTCCATTCCGACTCTCCTCGACCTCGTTTATAATAAAAATGGACTGTCTCTTGCAATGACATGCCTTCTTGGCTGTTTTGCCAGTCGACATATTTTATTTGATGAATAATGTCGGGGTCGCGTCTAGTACTCGCTCCTGGTCATCTGAATTTCTAATGTGATCGCATTCAATTTTTCTGCTCGCTCGGTTCCGTGGCATCATATTTCATACAAGAGAACGATATTAATATGGATGATGTTCGCTCTCTTCAACGAATCGTGTCGTAATTATTGTCGGTGTGCTGTACTTGTGCCCGAGCACTTGTTTGAGCATATATGCAAAAAAATGTAAAGAAGTGGCCTTCGTTTCCTCGATGAGTTCACGTGTTTTATACATCTTAGTGCAAATTACATCATCTTTTTAAACGCGCTTGTGGCTGTTCAAAATGTTGCGATAGTTGGGTAATATAATAAAACAGATAATGGAAACCTATGTGTGATTCGTGAAGTGTGTTTCTGGTGAAACTCGTATCCATAAATTTGATACACAAAACATTCGCCTTTGTCTCATTAGTATTTTTCGAATATATAATTATACTAAATATTGTAATACATGAGAAATACATACAACATTCACTTAACACTGTTAAAAATCATTAACTTAACTGCTAGTACTTATTGAATTATTGAAATAGATAAACGAAATTTTTTTAGACGAGTAAAAATAATATTTTTACAATTAACCAGTTAACTGTGATGGACGAGTATAATCGCCAAAGAGAAATAGCAGATTTTCGTGTATTGGTTTTGAATATATTCGTCATGCAAATATCAGTTGGCTATTTAAATTGCAATTTTTGAGGCAAATAATACATATTATCAAATTTCCTGAAATTTGGACCATTTTGAAGCTTTACAAGTATAAAACAAGTAGTTGTATGTGGCATTTTATCAAGGCAAGTTGCGTGAACTTACTGATACTGAAAAAATTGACTTAATAAGAATAGAGATTTAGTTATTTAGTTGAAAATTTTAACGGTTTATTTTGAAAATAAAGTTGTTGCTTTCAAATCTAATCAATGCAATTTCCAATTAATATATTTCAAACAAAAAAGTACATCTAAATGTATTAATTTAATTGAACCTTCTATGGGCCCATACAACTTTTAGTCCACTTTTTAGTTCAATTTTGGTTATTATACCAATTGATTATAGCTTTTATATCCTAATTTTATAACATTGTCAAGATAATTTTCAAGTTCCTTTGCTAGGCTTTTCAACATGAAACAACAGTTTCATGAACATTAAAGACCGCTGTGACTTGAAAGTCTAATAACTCATAAATACCAAAAAATTGGTTTAAACAGATTTCTTTATCATTTGCATATATAGGCTTATAATTACAGATTTTTTCCCCCCAATTTTTTTGGATGTGATACAAAAATGCGGCCCATAGAGTGATTGACGAATATATTCGCCATTGCTCCATTTTCATCACACAAAACTAAACTGTTTGATGAGCGCCACAATTAAATGGTAAATTGACAGTATTTAGCGAATCATTTCTTATTGAAACAAAAATGTTTTTTCAATGTTCATGGCGATTGAAATTAAGGTTTGAAAACAAAATATTATATAAGAGATTTACAAAATATACAATGTAAATATTATATTGTGTAATTTATGTATAAATTTCTGTCCATTTTATTGATTTTGAATATATTTCGTTATTCCGCGGTCTGTCCGAACAGGATCAGGATACATTGTGAATTGCTGGATCCTGTGGGGGGACCGATCGTATTGACGCTTCGGTTTCGCGCAATACTGTAATGAATTGGCAAATACTCATCGACAATTTGGCAAACTCATACTCTGCCCAGTGCAGTACAGAAACAAAACCAAATGCTTCCAAATAAATATTGACCGATGGAAACTGGACTATCACTATCCGGTACAGACAGGAATTTAGACGATAGAAGTTGAAGACGATATTGTAGTGGTTTGGCGTTGTTTCTCGATCACCGATTTACATAGAGTAGAATGAATCAAAAATATATTACAAAACTTTGTAAAAAGTTTTGTTTCACCAGGAATGCTCTATAAACTACATTTGCTATTGTACATTCTAACCTAGCATTTTGTTTCGAGACAAACCAGCGGTCAACATTTGTTGTTATATTTATATAGGCTATGTAAATATAAGATATGTAAATCTAGTAATGTTGGCGTGTATGTGTTGCAGCAATACCCAAAAAGGCAATTTTTACATGGCATTAAATTTGAAATGTTCAAATTTGATTTGATTTTAAAATATGAAAAATTTGATATCAAACCGCTTGATATTAAGCTGTCCGAATAAAAATTAACGAATATATCAAAACGATTTTCATTGATAATTTTTGGGATCAAATTACCATTTTTTACTGAGTTTTATTCTTCACATAGATTGTATATTTAAGTAAACTATTTTTCCGCTTTACAATAGGCGAACGGACTTTTTTCATAAATCAAATATTTATAAATTTCATTAAAAAAATGTTTAATTATTTTTTTTACTCTCAATGCGCAATATAGAGTAGCTCACTAAGGATTTGCATTTCTTCATATAATAATATATAAAATTCTTTGCTTCATTTTCAAAAGCATTATATAAATAAATCAAGCAAAAAATGATTGGAAGAAGTTTTAAATAACCTAATAATGTTGTTACTTTCAAATAAAAATTTGTTTATAAACTAAACTATATTTTATTGCTATAAATTGAAAATGAACAAAGCTTTTGCAACTGATATAATAGTAAAGATTTTATTAAATTTATAATTGAATGCATAATTGAACTAACTGGAAAATAATCAGCAGCTTTTGGTTGAATATATGTTGTTTTTTTGATAATATTTGTATTAATTGTAAGATATTATATTGATTTATAAAAAATTGATTACAAATATACGTATGAGCATTTAGTTGCATATTGGGGAAAAATTATATTGTAGAACTATTTATATTCTAAATATCTTGAAATTTGGGATAGGTTTTGTCTTTTTTTATTCAAAAATGCAATGTGAATAGCTAATGGTCAATGATTTATATGGATGTCGAGTGTACTCATCAATAGACAAAATTCTGATAGCTTCTCCGTGAGGAATACTTCTCCAATCATACTTATGTGGTTAAATAGTTTACTTTATATCGCAAAATTCAAATCATCTTTTTAGGAATGACGCGGTAGCTATATATGCGTAAATATGACATAAGCATATAATTGCAGTAGAAAAATTCCATAACAAAACGATTTTGAAGCACTGAATATATGCAATACATTGCAATGGAGTACACGCGACATTAATTATGATGTTTGAGAACAATCCAGCAAATAATTTTGATTAAAACATAAAAAATCTCTAAAATATATGGTATATCGCATGAATTTTATTTTTTGTCGCTTATTTTCTTTTCATGAAATTTCTTGATTATGTTCTGGTTTTCGTATCTCAATTGCATACGCGCAGTAAATCCGGACTTCCGCGGCAATTCTGTTAATGTACGAGCATTTGATATCGCACAGCGTGTAGGAAACGAAATAAGAAACAGTCGAATAATTTTAAAATAAAGCTAATGTCAGACCAGAGAATAATGATGGAGATTATAACGACTGCAATCGACCAAAGTTGACAGATATAATGTGGTGTATTACATGAGCAATAGATGCATAGATGGTCCTTGGATAGTTTTGGTATTTGGAGCTATCAATTTCTGGTCCCATAAGTCTATTACCCATTACCTCCCTGGTTTGGCGTCAGCTTAAACAAGTAATAACCGCAACGAAGGGAAAAGGCCGAACATCTACGATGAAAAACAGATTTTCGGCTTTTCTCTTATTAAAAGGAGAGAAAGAAATCGAAATAAATTAAAAACTTTCCCCGTGCTCGCTTATAGTCGCCACGCCAGAAGTTATATTTCATTTAATGCAAAAAAGATAACACTAGTAGTATTAAAACTGTTTGTGGTGGTCGTGCAAAAAATATCGGAGTCGATATTTGAAAGTTTCATTATAAAATATAGGCCTCTTGGGGAATGGTAGGGTTAACCTTTTTCTGCAATGTTGTCTGGAGCATTACATGGACGATATCGCAATACAAGTATTTATGCAAGGG
>NW_020537892.1:0-8154 GCF_003426905.1 Ctenocephalides felis | reverse complement strand
ATATAATATAAGTATTTTCTGACACTAAAAATATTTTATTAGGAGAACAGACACACATATTCATATTAATTTCTTTATCGATAGATGTGTGTTCATACTTATATATATTAAACTCATTTTATTGTCATATATATATAAAGTATTTTCTGACACTGCAAAATTTTCAAAAATATTTTATTAGGAGAACAGACACTCATATTCATATAATTTCTTTATCGATAGATGTGTGTTCATACTTATATATAAACTCATTTTATTGTCATATATATATAAAGTATTTTCTGACACTAAAAAATATTTTATCAGGAGAACAGACACACATATTCATATTAATTTCTTTATGGATAGATGTGTGTTCATACTTATATATATTAAACTCATTTTATTGTCATATATATATAAAGTATTTTCTGACACTAAAAATATTTTATTAGGAGAACAGACACACATATTCATATTAATTTCTTTATGGATAGATGTGTGTTCATACTTATAGATATTAAACTCATTTTATTGTCATATATATATAAAGTATTTTATGACACTTGCACAAATTTTCAAAAAATATTTTTTATTAGGAGAACAGACACTCATATTCATATTAATTTCTTTATCGATAGATGTGTGTTCATACTTATATATATTAAACTCATTTTATTGTCATATATATATAAAGTATTTTCTGACACTAAAAAATATTTTATTAGGAGAACAGACACACATATTCATATTAATTTCTTTATGGATAGATGTGTGTTCATACTTATAGATATTAAACTAATTTTATTGTCATATATATATAAGTATTTTCTGACACTTGCAAAATTTTCAAAAAAATATTTTATTAGGAGAACAGACACTCATATTCATATTAATTTCTTTATCGATAGATGTGTGTTCATACTTATACATATTAAACTCATTTTATTGTCATATATATATAAAGTATTTTCTGACACTAAAAAATATTTAATATGGATAGATGTGTGTTCATACTTATAGATATTAAACTCATTTTATTGTCATATATATATAAAGTATTTTCTGACACTTGCAAAATTTTCAAAAAAATATTTTATTAGGAGAACAGACACTCATATTCATATTAATTTCTTTATCGATAGATGTGTGTTCATACTTATATATATTAAACTCATTTTATTGTCATATATATATAAAGTATTTTCTGACACTAAAAATATTTTATCAGGAAAACAGACAACATATTCATATTAATTTCTTTATGGATAGATGTGTGTTCATACTTATATATATTAAACTCATTTTATTGTCATATATATATAAAGTATTTTCTGACACTAAAAATATTTTATTAGGAGAACAGACACACATATTCATATTAATTTCTTTATGGATAGATGTGTGTTCATACTTATATATATTAAACTCATTTTATTGTCATATATATATAAAGTATTTTCTGACACTAAAAATATTTTATTAGGAGAACAGACACACATATTCATATTAATTTCTTTATGGATAGATGTGTGTTCATACTTATATATATTAAACTCATTTTATTGTCATATATATATAAAGTATTTTCTGACACTTGCAAAATTTCAAAAAATATTTTATTAGGAGAACAGACACTCATATTCATATTAATTTCTTTCGATAGATGTGTGTTCATACTTATATATATTAAACTCATTTTATTGTCATATATATATATAAGTATTTTCTGACACTAAAAATATTTTATTAGGAGAACAGACACACATATTCATATTAATTTCTTTATGATAGATGTGGTGTTCATACTTATATATATTAAACTCATTTTATTGTCATATATATATAAAGTATTTTCTGACACTAAAAATATTTTATCAGGAGAACAGACACCATATTCATATTAATTTCTTTATGGATAGATGTGTGTTCATACTTATATATATTAAACTCATTTTATTGTCATATATATATAAGTATTTTCTGACACTAAAAATATTTTATTAGGAGAACAGACACACATATTCATATTAATTTCTTTATGGATAGATGTGTGTTCATACTTATAGATATTAAACTAATTTTTATTGTCATATATATATAAAGTATTCTATGACACTTGCAAAATTTTCAAAAAAATATTTTATTAGGAGAACAGACACTCATATTCATATTAATTTCTTTATCGATAGATGTGTGTTCATACTTATATATATTAAACTCATTTATTGTCATATTATATATATATATATATAAGTATTTTCTGACACTTACAAAATTTTTCAAAAAATATTTTATTAGGAGAACAGACACTCATATTCATATTAATTTCTTTATCGATAGATGTGTTTCATACTTATATATATTAAACTCATTTTATTGTCATATATATATAAAGTATTTTCTGACACTAAAAAATATTTTATCAGGAGAACAGACACACATATTCATATTAATTTCTTTATGGATAGATGTGTGTTCATACTTATATATTAAACTCATTTTATTGTCATATATATATATAAAGTATTTTCTGACACTAAAAATATTTTTATTAGGAGAACAGACACACATATTCATATTAATTTCTTTATGGATAGATGTGTGTTCAAACTTATATATATTAAACTCATTTTATTGTCATATATATATAAAGTATTTTCTGACACTAAAAAATATTTTATTAGGAGAACAGACACACATATTCATATTAATTTCTTTATGGATAGATGTGTGTTCATACTTATAGATATTAAACTAATTTTATTGTCATATATATATAAAGTATTCTATGACACTTGCAAAATTTTCAAAAAAATATTTTATTAGGAGAACAGACACTCATATTCATATTAATTTCTTTATCGATAGATGTGTGTTCATACTTATATATATTAAACTCATTTTATTGTCATATATATATATAAAGTATTTTCTGACACTAAAAAATATTTTATTAGGAGAACAGACACACATATTCATATTAATTTCTTTATGGATAGATGTGTGTTCATACTTATAGATATTAAACTAATTTTATTGTCATATATATATAAAGTATTCTCTGACACTTGCAAAATTTTCAAAAAAATATTTTATTAGGAGAACAGACACTCATATTCATATTAATTTCTTTATCGATAGATGTGTGTTCATACTTATACATATTAAACTCATTTTATTGTCATATATATATATAAAGTATTTTCTGACACTAAAAAATATTTAATATGGATAGATGTGTGTTCATACTTATAGATATTAAACTCATTTTATTGTCATATATATATAAAGTATTTTCTGACACTAAAAAATATTTTATCAGGAGAACAGACACACATATTCATATTAATTTCTTTATGGATAGATGTGTGTTCATACTTGTATATATTAAACTCATTTTATTGTCATATATATATATAATATATATATTCTTGCATACTGACAAAAATATTTTATTAGGAGAACAGGCACACATATTCATATTAATTTCTTTATGGATAGATGTGTGTTCATACTTATAGATATTAAACTCATTTTATTGTCATATATATATAAAGTATTTTCTGACACTTGCAAAATTTTCAAAAAAATATTTTATTAGGAAAACAGACACTCATATTCATATTAATTTCTTTATCGATAGATGTGTGTTCATACTTATATATATTAAACTCATTTTATTGTCATATATATATAAAGTATTTTCTGACACTAAAATATTTTATCAGGAGAACAGACACACATATTCATATTAATTTCTTTATGATAGATGTGTGTTCATACTTATATATATTAAACTCATTTTATTGTCATATATATATATAATAGTATTTCTGACACTAAAAAATATTTTATTAGGAGAACAGACACACATATTCATATTAATTTCTTTATGGATAGATGTGTGTTCATACTTATATATATTAAACTCATTTTATTGTCATATATATATAAAGTATTTTCTGACACTAAAAAATATTTATTAGGAGAACAGACACACATATTCATATTAATTTCTTTATGGATAGATGTGTGTTCATACTTATAGATATTAAACTCATTTTATTGTCATATATATATAAAGTATTTTCTGACACTTGCAAAATTTCTAAAAAAATATTTTATTAGGAAAACAGACACTCATATTCATATTAATTTCTTTATCGATAGATGTGTGTTCATACTTATATATTCTCATTTTATTGTCATATATATATAAAGTATTTTCTGACACTAAAAATATTTTATCAGGAGAACAGACACACATATTCATATTAATTCTTTATGGATAGATGTGTGTTCATACTTATAGATATTAAACTAATTTTATTGTCATATATATATATAAAGTATTCTCTGACACTTGCAAAATTTCAAAAAAAATATTTTATTAGGAGAACAGACACTCATATTCATATTAATTTCTTTATCGATAGATGTGTGTTCATACTTATACATATTAAACTCATTTTATTGTCATATATATATAAAGTATTTTCTGACACTAAAAAATATTTAATATGGATAGATGTGTGTTCATACTTATAGATATTAAACTCATTTTATTGTCATATATATAAAGTATTTTCTGACACTAAAAAATATTTTATCAGGAGAACAGACACACATATTCATATTAATTTCTTTATGGATAGATGTGTGTTCATACTTGTATATATTAAACTCATTTTATTGTCATATATATATATATATATATATAAAGTATTTTCTGACACTAAAAAATATTTTATTAGGAGAACAGACACACATATTCATATTAATTTCTTTATGGATAGATGTGTGTTCATACTTATAGATATTAAACTCATTTTATTGTCATATATATATAAAGTATTCTGACACTTGCAAAATTTTCAAAAAAATATTTTATTAGGAAAACAGACACTCATATTCATATTAATTTCTTTATCGATAGATGTGTGCTCATACTTATATATATTAAACTCATTTTATTGTCATATATATATAAAGTATTTTCTGACACTAAAAAATATTTTATCAGGAGAACAGACACACATATTCATATTAATTTCTTTATGGATAGATGTGTGTTCATACTTATATATATTAAACTCATTTTATTGTCATATATATATAAAGTATTTTCTGACACTAAAAAATATTTTATTAGGAGAACAGACACACATATTCATATTAATTTCTTTATGGATAGATGTGTGTTCATACTTATAGATATATTAAACTCATTTTATTGTCATATATATATAAAGTATTTTCTGACACTTGCAAAATTTTCAAAAAAATATTTTATTAGGAAAACAGACACCATATTCATATTAATTTCTTTATCGATAGATGTGTGTTCATACTTATATATATTAAACTCATTTTATTGTCATATATATATAAAGTATTTTCTGACACTAAAAAATATTTTATTAGGAGAACAGACACACATATTCATTTAATTTCTTATGGATAGATGTGTGTTCATACTTTAGATATTTAAACTCATTTTATTGTCATATATATATAAAGTATTTCTGACACTTGCAAAATTTTCAAAAAAATATTTTATTAGGAGAACAGACACTCATATTCATATTAATTTCTTTATCGATAGATGTGTGTTCATACTTATATATTAAACTCATTTTATTGTCATATAATATATAAAGTATTTTCTGACACTAAAAATATTTTTAGGAGAACAGGACACACATATCATATTAATTCTTTATGGATAGATGTGTGTTCATACTTATAGATATTAAACTCATTTTATTGTCATATATATATAAAGTATTTTCTGACACTTGCAAAATTTTCAAAAAAATATTTTATTAGGAGAACAGACACTCATATTCATATTAATTTCTTTATCGATAGATGTGTGTTCATACTTATACATATTAAACTCATTTTATTGTCATATATATATAAAGTATTTTCTGACACTAAAAAATATTTAATATGGATAGATGTGTGTTCATACTTATAGATATTAAACTCATTTTTATGTCATATATATATAAAGTATTTTCTGACACTTGCAAAATTTCAAAAAAATATTTATTAGGAGAACAGACACACATATTCATATTAATTTCTTTATCGATAGATGTGTGTTCATACTTATATATTAAAACTCATTTTATTGTCATATATATATAAAAGTATTTTCTGACACTAAAAAATATTTATCAGGAGAACAGAGACACACATATTCATATTAATTTCTTTATGGATAGATGTGTGTTCATACTTATATATATTAAACTCATTTTATTGTCATATATATATAAAGTATTTTCTGACACTAAAAAATATTTTATCAGGAGAACAGACACACATATTCATATTAATTTCTTTATGGATAGATGTGTGTTCATACTTATATATATTAAACTCATTTTATTGTCATATATATATAAAGTATTTTCTGACACTAAAAATATTTTATTAGGAGAACAGACACACATATTCATATTAATTTCTTTATGGATAGATGTGTGTTCATACTTATAGATATTAAACTCATTTATGTCATATATATATAAAGTATTTTCTGACACTTGCAAAATTTCAAAAAAATATTTTATTAGGAGAACAGACACTCATATTCATATTAATTTCTTTATCGATAGATGTGTGTTCATACTTATATATATTAAACTCATTTTATTGTCATATATATATATATAAAGTATTTCTGACACTAAAAAATATTTTATTAGGAGAACAGACACACATATTCATATTAATTTCTTTATGGATAGATGTGTGTTCATACTTATATATATTAAACTCATTTTATTGTCATATATATATAAAGTATTTTCTGACACTAAAAAATATTTTATTAGGAGAACAGACACACATATTCATATTAATTTCTTTATCGATAGATGTGTGTTCATACTTATATATATTAAACTCATTTATTGTCATATATATATAAAGTATTTTCTGACACTAAAAAATATTTTATTAGGAGAACAGACACACATATTCATATTAATTTCTTTATGGATAGATGTGTGTTCATACTTATAGATATTAAACTAATTTATTGTCATATATATATAAAGTATTTATGACACTTGCAAAATTTTCAAAAAAATATTTTATTAGGAGAACAGACACACATATTCATATTAATTTCTTTATCGATAGATGTGTGTTCATACTTATATATATTAACTCATTTTATTGTCATATATATATATAAAGTATTTTCTGACACTTGCAAAATTTTTCAAAAAAATATTTTATTATTAGGAGAACAGACACTCATATTCATATTAATTTCTTTATCGATAGATGTGTGTTCATACTTTATATATTAAACTCATTTATTGTCATATATAATAAAAGTATTTTCTGACACTAAAAAATATTTTATCAGGAGAACAGACACACATATTCATATTAATTCTTTATGGATAGATGTGTGTTCATACTTATATATATTAAACTCATTTTATTGTCATATATATATAAAGTATTTTCTGACACTAAAAAATATTTTATTAGGAGAACAGACACACATATTCATATTAATTTCTTTATGGATAGATGTGTGTTCATACTTATATATATAAACTCATTTTATTGTCATATATATATAAAGTATTTTCTGACACTAAAAAATATTTTATTAGGGAAACAGACACACATATTCATATTAATTTCTTTATGGATAGATGTGTGTTCATACTTATAGATATTAAACTCATTTTATTGTCATATATATATAAAGTATTCTGACACTGCAATTTAAAAAAATATTTATTAGGAGAACAGACACACATATTCATATTAATTTCTTTATCGATAGATGTGTGTTCATACTTATATATATAAACTCATTTTATTGTCATATATATATATAAAGTATTTTCTGACACTAAAAAAATATTTTATTAGGAGAACAGACACACATATTCATATTAATTTCTTTATGGATAGATGTGTGTTCATACTTATATATTAAACTCATTTATGTCATATATATATAAAGTATTTTCTGACACTTGCAAAATTTTCAAAAAAATATTTATTAGGAGAACAGACACTCATATTCATATTAATTTCTTTATCGATAGATGTGTGTTCATACTTATAGATATATTAAACTCATTTTATTGTCATATATATAAAGTATTTTCTGACACTAAAAAAAATATT
>NW_020537891.1:0-34243 GCF_003426905.1 Ctenocephalides felis | reverse complement strand
AAAAGTGGAAAATTTTTCGTCCACGTTTTAGCCCGCAATTCTGAATCGATTCTGAAAAATTCAAAAACCGTTCGATAGATATTGGTGGGAATCGTGCTGATTAGTTTTGGTAAAGATCGGCCGGACCGTTTTCTTGTAATAAAGTTTTTTAAAAAAAAAATTTGACGATTTTTATGATTATTTTTGACGATGATACCATAGTCTTCTAGATCATACTAAAATATTACGGCCCTACGACAACTGGTCAGCTTTAAAAATTCGTCAAAGTTTGCAAAAATCAGTATGGTCTTTTTGGCATTTGTCAAAATTAGACTTTTGATCGACGTTTTCTCAAAAACGCCTGAACCGATTTTAGAAATTTAAAAGCCATTTGATGTATTTCGGTGAGGACTATTGTTTGTCAGTTTTGTGCAATGATCTGCCAAGCCGTTTCTTTGTAATTTGAAAAAAAGTGTTGAACTTTTCGTCCACATTTAAGCTCATCCTACCGAACCGATTTTGAAAAATCAAAAACTGTTCGAAGTATATCATTTGGGAATGATGCTGATTAATTTTAGGTGAAAATCTACCGAGACGTTTTCTTGTAATTAAATGTTGAAAAAAAGTGTTAAATTTTCGTTCACATTTAAGCTCATCCTACCGAACCGATTTTGAAAAATCAAAAACTGTTCGAAAGATATCATTTGGGAATGGTACTGATTAATTTTAGGTGAAAATCTACCGAGCCGTTTTCTTGTAATTAACTGTTGAAAAAAAAATTTAAGCCGTTTTTCATGGAACTTTTTTTGGCGATATACATCATGGTCTTATAGAACTTACTGTAATATTACGGCCTTACAACAAGTAGATTAATTTTAAAAATTCGTCAAACTTTGCTAAAATTATTATCGTTTTTTTTAAAGTAGGATTGATGAAGTATATTATTTACACATTTTTTTGATCAAGTCGATTATTTACACATATCGGGAAGTTCATGTAATTTGCCTCAAGGCTAAATACCAAACCAACTAGTTGGAAAAAAATTTTGCTCAAAAAATTTTTGGTCAAAACAATTTTTGGAAAAAAAATTTTTGATTAAAAAATTTTTGGTCAAAAAAATTTGGTCAAAAAAATTTTGGAAAAAAAATTTTGGTCAAAAAAATTTTTGGAAAAAAAATTTTGGTCCAAAAAATTTTGCAAAAAAAAAATTTGGAAAAAAAAATTTTGGTCAAAAAAATTTTGGTCAAAAAATTTTTGGTCAAAAAAATTTTGGTCAAAAAAATTTTGGACAAAAAATTTTGGTCAAAAAAATTTTTGGAAAAAAAATCTTGGACAAAAAAAATTTTTGGTCAAAAAAAATTTTGGTCGAAAAAAATTTTGGTCAAAAAAATTCTTGGTCGAAAAAATTTTGGTCAAAAAAATTTCGGTCAAAAAAATTTTGGTCAAAAAATTTTGGTCAAAAAAATTTTGGAAAAAAAATTTTGGAAAAAAAAATTTTGGGAAAAAAAATTTTGGTTAAAAAAAATTTTGGTCCAAAAATTATGGTCAAAAAAAATTTTGGTCAAAAAAATTTTGGTCAAAAAAATTTCGGTCAAAAAAATTTTGGTCAAAAAAAATTTTTGGTCGAAAAAATTTTTGGTCAAAAAAATTTTGCTCAAAAAAATTTTGGTCAAAAAAATTTTTGGAAAAAAATTTTGGTCAAAAAAAATTTTGGTCAAAAAAATTTTGGTCAAAAAAATTTTGGTCCAAAAAATTTTGCAAAAAAAAATTGGGAAAAAAAAAATTTTGGTCAAAAAATTTTTGGTCAAAAAAATTTTTGCAAAAAAATTTTGGAATATAGAAAAAAAATTTGGAAAAAAAATTTTGGTCAAAAAAATTCTTGGTCCAAAAAATTTTTGGAAAAAAATTCTTGGTCAAAAATAATTTTTGGTCGAAAAAATTTTTGGTCGAAAAAATTTTGGTCAAAAAAATTTTGAAAAAAAAATTTTGCTCAAAAAAATTTTGGTCAAAAAAATTTTGCAAAAAAAAAATTGGAAAAAAAATTTTGGTCAAAAAATTTTTGGTCAAAAAAATTTTTGCAAAAAAATTTTGGAATATAGAAAAAAAATTTGGAAAAAAAATTTTGGTCAAAAAAATTTTGGAAAAAAAATTTTGGAAAAAAATTTTGGTCAAAAAAATTTTTGGTCAAAAAAATTTTGGTCAAAAAAATTTTGGTCAAAAAATTTTGGTCAAAAAATTTTTGATTAAAAAAAATTTTGGTCAAAAAAATTTTGGTCGAAAAAATTTTGGAAAAAAAATTTTGGTCAAAAAAATTTTTTGGAAAAAATTTTGGAATATAAAAAAAAAAATTTGGAAAAAAAATTTTTTGGAAAAAAAATTTGGGGAAAAAATTTTTGAAAAAAAATTGGGAAAAAAAATATTTGGAAAAAATTTTGGGGAAAAAATTTTTGAAAAAAACTCTGGGAAAAAAAATTTTGAACAAAAAATTGGGGAAAAAATTTTTTGGCAAAAATCTTGGAAAAAATTTTGGGGAAAAAAATTGAACCCTGATGATCAAATCCTCATTTCAAAAGTTTTGAAAACAATCAGGAACAATTTTCCATGAAAAAAATATAAAAAAAATGAAAATGATGAAAATGAAACGACAAAGTAAATATTTGAAACAAATAAGGTTTATTAAACAGTAAATCTGATCAAAAGTTGAAATACGACAAATTCAACAAATAGCAAAATCAAATCTATTGTTAATACTAATATTACATTATCATTATTATAAAAACTAATTATTATATGAATCAAAAGATAACAAACTATAATATAAATCTATGATAACAAACAATTGAATTCTTCTAAAACTATCATTGATATGCACGTGACGATTCTTGCGAACCTGTAAACAAACAAACAATACAACTGAATTAGAAATTGATCAAAAACAATAACGTAAACTCGAAAATATCGAGAGAAATTGTAAAATTTGAAAAAAAAAATGGAATTTCGAAAAAAAATCATTGACATTAGTCCATGAGAAAAGTTTGAAAAAAATCTTTGACAGAAAAAAATTTGGAAAAAAATAATTGACAAAAAAAAGAAATCATTGACAAAAACAAAATTTTGAAAAAAAAAATATTGACAAAAATCATTAACAAAAAATTTGAACAAGATCATTGACAAAAAAATGAAAAAAAGAATCATCGACAAAAACAAAAACCATTGATATAAAATTTTGGAAAAAAAATCATTGGCAAGAAAAAAATTTAAAAAAAAATCATTGAAAAAAACAAATTAAAAAAATCTTTGACAAAAACAAAATCATTGGGGAAAAAAATTGTAGAAAATCATTGACAAAAAAATTGAATAAAGAAATCATTGACAAAAAAAAATTGAAAAAAAAACATTGACAAAAAATTTGAAAATAAAAATCATTGACCAAAAAATTTGAAAAATATTTAAAAGAAAATTTTAAAAAATTATTGGCAAAAACAAAATTTTGAAAATGATTATCGTTAAAACATTTTTTGAAAAAAAAAAATTCACAGAAAACTATTTTAACTCCATGTTAACAATTTAAAACACTTTAATAATAAAAACACAGAAAAAACACAACAAGTTTGACTTGTTTAATAAATTCCAAACAAATAACATGTCTCAATGATAATAGCTTTTTTTAAATATTTTTATTTATTTTCGTTTTATTTTTTCAATTTAATATTCATTAATATTTTCATATTTTTTGTGTTTTTCTTTAAATTAACTTAATAATTAACACAATATATATATATATATATATATATATATATATATATATATATATATATATATATATAATATAATATATATATATATATATATATATATATATATATATATGTTAAATGTTAAATATGAACAAAACAACACTCCGTTTTTTAACACACACTTTATTTGGTATTTACAAACGTTTCGATACCATGGTATGCCTCATCTTCAGTGTAATTTCAAAAACAGTTACTTATATGCTACACATTCTTTAATATTTTATTTAAATTACATTGAATTTTTGATAATACAAAAAACACCAACTATCACTTGCAAATCTTGGCACAATTCTAAAACATGTGAAATATTCTAAACGAATCTTAAGTATCGATTTGTAGAGACAGGATGGGTATTATTATAATATAAACAAACGGAGTGCGCGATCGCATACTAATATCAAGAAGTGTGAAAACAGATTAATATTATTGAAGAGAATAAGAAAAATGAAAAAAATTTATAAATTATTAATGATGTTTGTTTATATAAGAGTCGTGTAAAACATTTGTGTCGGTTCTCAGATTTATGCTATTGTTAGTCCGAACTATTAACATTGATTCTACCATGCTCAGTTTAAATAAGTCTTTTACATTATAATAATATTCATCCTGTTCTTTATCTCGATACTTAAGATTTGTTTAGAATATTTCTGTTAGTTTCACATGTAGTACTGAGTCAAGCTCAGTAGTTTGTATGTATTCAAGTTTTTTGCATTATCAAAAATTAAATGCAATTTAAATAGGAGTGTTGTATTGTTCATATTTAACATTTAATATATATATATACAGGGCCGGTCCTACCTTGAATGCAATGCTTGCAAAAATGCGGGCGCACGCCTTAGGGGGCGCCAAAACGAGGTTTGGAAATGAAATTTATAATATATTATTTATATATTTTTTTTTAAATATGAAATCTAGAATACTTAATAGATTATAATAAGCAATCCAGCTTAACTATGAGACACATAAAGCATATTCAGTTTGCAATCTGATATCAATAGAAACAATTAACCAAATAATAACTCTGAAAATTTTCAAATTATTGTTCTGTTTATTGTTTGATGTACTTTTTTTTCTTCGTTTGAAGTCAACGTGGAATCGAAAAAGAAATTATTTAGTGTTCAATCCCGTAAGAGCAAACCTACGAAAGTTTAAATTAATTATTGGGCGTTATTGGTGAAAAATGGCGAGCTGATTTAGTTGAAATGGAACTTGCTAAAGAAGTATATACTAATTATAATAGAAAAAATGAACAATGGGGAGTCAGTGCTTAAAAAATGGCTTGTTTATTGCGAAAAATTGAATTGTAACTTCTATTTTTGTTGCGAATGTTTCACATCCGATGAACTTTGAACGTTGAAGACATGCGTGGTTAGGTTCATGGAGCAAATATGAAAAATGGAAGCAAAATGTACTTATTGTTAGGAACAAAAATCTTTAAGCTTTTTTTATACATAATTTAATTATCAACTATGCAGAAATAATACAGATACAAATATAATTTGTTCGTTTCAGCATAGTTAAGGAAATAAGTAATTTTTTGGATCTTTTACAAATCTTTGGACAGTACTTTAAAAATACGTTAAAAGTTTAATTTTAAAACAACAATCTGATACTCTGAATCTGATGGGAAAGTAAAGCTGAATACAATTCGGTCCTTACGATACCAATAAGGAGAAGTTTATAATGCAATTTTGAATATTGTAAATAATAAAAAAATAAATTAAAATAAAATTTAATTTAAAACATGAAATACAAGTGTCATGTTTAAAAATTAATGACTAGTTTTTTTGCTCTTTTGGCGAGATTTGTTCTATAGAATAAATCGCAACAATAAGTTAAATGTTTCAAAACCCAAATATTAATATTACACACACGTTAGAAATAATTGAGAATTTAAAAATATTTGATTATGATCAACCCGCATATCGACTCGATTTTCTAAATAAGTTTAAAATCAATGTATTTTTACGCTTTTAGATTATATCTAATTTTTTATGTACTAAATCCAGAATGATTAAAAATTAATTTAAAAAAATTAATTAATGAAATTCTGTTAAAATAGTTAAAATAATCAGGGGGGGGGGTGCCAGAACAAATCTTGCATGCGGGCGCTGAGGACCCTAGGACCGGCCCTGTATATATATATATATTAATATAAATTATGTATATATATATATATATAAAATTAAGTGTAAAATCTTATATATATATATATATATATATATAAGATTTAACATTTAATTTTCACCTTTAACTTTTGCTCGACATCGATAAGTTGTTGTGTCTTAGATATGATTTCATCCAAATGCCAAAAAATAAAATAATGCATCAATGCAATTTAGTATTGATGACATAATAATGGTTCTACATAAAAAGTATTCATGAATTGAAAACAGTGAGAAGAAAAAAGTAAACAAGAAACGTAAAATCCTCATTGCATCATTGTAAATGATATACGATTACCTTCTATTTTAATAGTCAAACATATTGTGTTGCTAAAACTAGAATCACGAATGTTTTGTAACTAATTTATATAGCTTTGTAAAATTAGATAATTTATTAAAAGTTAACGCAATGAGTACAAAAAAAAACAGTAATTAAATTCATTTACTACCTTGCCTTGTAATGTCACTTGACTTTTAATGGCGCCGAATGTCACAATTGTAAAAACTAAAACTTGTTACACAAAATGACTACTAAAAGTTATAGCACAAACGTAAGATTTAAACTCGAGCATAGAATAATTTAACAAACACAAAACACTCTCTAAACAAATACTAAAACACAGTCAGTTTCGAATAATTCAACAACTAACCTCTCTTTTCATATACCATGTGCACTCGTTGACAGCTATCAGGCAAAAGAAGGGATTTCGCAGCGTTGCCACGTGATTCGTCGGCGTCACGGTAGAGGCGCCACCGGTTTCGCTTAGACTTTGACAGTTTCGAGTGACAGCGAAGCGGCCATGTTGGCGCCAAATTTGAATCCGACGAATTATTATACACAGTGAAATGTGCAAATATGATACAATTATTTTGCAATCTGCCGGTTACACATTTGACCTGATATAGAAAAAGTTGCATAAATATGACAATGAAAAAATTAGCAAAACTATTATTAATTGCGTAGAGCGAATATTTTTGGACCAACATTTGAACAACAAATTTGATATGTTCAAAATATATATATTCAGATAAGATATCACACAGTGTTTGATTTTCACTAACTTTCGATTATCCGGACTTCGGATCATCCGGACCTCGGATCATCCGGACCTCGGATCATCCGGACCTCGGATCATCCGGACTTCGGATTATCCGGACTTCGGATTATCAGACTTCGGATTATCCGGACTTTGTATTATCCGGACTTTGGATTATCCGGACTTCGGATTATCCGGACTTCGGATTATCCGGACTTTGGATCATCCGGACTTCGGATCATCCGGACTTCGGATCATCCGGACTTCGGATTATCCGGACTTTGGATTATCCGGACTTCGGATTATCCGGACTTTCGATTATCCGGAACCGGACTAATGAGTGATTGGTGACTTGTGAGTTCTGAGCTACAGTTTTCTTCCTTAATGGTGGAAATCTTCGTAGTTTTTCCTCTTTATATTTGACACATCCCCTATAATTTGCTGGATGATTGCCTGAGCATAAGACGCAAGTGACGTTTTCATTTTTTTTTCAGTCCGTGAACAGAGTCCTTAGTGTGGTGATCTCCTGCACATTTTACGCATCGTGGGTTACGTGAGCAATAATTACGTGTATGTCCTAGATTTTGACAGTTTGTACATTGTGGGATTTGACGATAATAGCTTTTTTAAAATATTTTTATTTATTTTTGTTTTACTATGTTAACAATTTAAAACACTTTAATAATAAAAACACAGAAAAAACACAACAAGTTTGACTTGTTTAATAAATTCCAAACAAATAATATGTCTCAACGATAATAGCTTTTTTAAAATATTTTTATTTATTTTTGTTTTATTTTTTCAATTTAATATCCATTAATATTTTCATATTTTTTATGTTTTTCTTTAAATTAATTTTATATATATATTTATATATATATATATATATATATATTATGTTAAATGTTAAATATGAACAATACAACACTCCGGATTTTAACACACACTTTATTCGGCTATAGAACATATAGGAGTTCTGATTACTGTTCAAACAATAAAAAAAAATATATATATAAAAAATGAATAAAAAAAAAAATGAATAAAAAAAAATGAATAAAAAAAAAACCTAACTGGCTTAAAAAAAATGCATAAACTAGTGGTGTATTTTTAAGGCAAATGAAATATCGGAATATCGGAACATCGGAATATCGGAACATCGGAACATCGGAACATCGGAACATCGAAACATCGGAACATTGGAACATTGGAACATCGGAACATCGGAACATCGGAACATCGGAACATCGGAACATCGGAACATCGGAACATCGGAACATCGGAACATCGGAACATCGGGACATCGGATAATAGGATTATCCGGAATTCCGATTATCCGGAATTCCGATTATCCGGAATTCCGATTATCCGGAATTCGGATTATCCGGAATTCGGATTATCCGGAATTCGGATTATCCGGAATTCGGATTATCCGGAATTCGGATTATCCGGAATTCGGATTATCCGGAATTCGGATTATCCGGAATTCGGATTATCCGGAATTCCGATTATCCGGAATTCGGATTATCCGGAATTCGGATTATCCGGAATTCCGATTATCCGGAATTCCGATTATCCGGAATTCCGATTATCCGGAATTCGGATTATCCGGAATTCGGATTATCCGGAATTCCGATTATCCGGAATTCGGATTATCCGGAATTCGGATTATCCGGAATTCGGATTATCCGGAATTCGGATTATCCGGAGTTCGGATTATCCGGAGTTCGGATTATCGGGAATTCGGATTATCCGGAATTTGGATTATCCGGAATTCGGATTATTCGGAATTCGGATTATCCGGAATTCGGATTATCCGGAATTCCGATTATCCGGAATTCCGATTATCGGGAATTCCGATTATCCGGAATTCCGATTATCCGGAATTCCGATTATCCGGAATTCCGATTATCCGGAATTCGGATTATCCGGAATATCCGGAATTCCGATTATCCGGAATTCGGATTATCCGGAGTTCGGATTATCCGGAGTTCGGATTATCCGGAATTCCGATTATCCGGAATTCGGATTATCCGGAATTCGGATTATCCGGAGTTCGGATTATCCGGAATTCGGATTATCCGGAATTCGGATTATCCGCAATTCGGATTATCCGGAATTCCGATTATCCGGAATTCCGATTATCCGGAATTCCGATTATCCGGAATTCCGATTATTCGGAATTCGGATTATCCGGAATTCGGATTATCCGGAATTCCGATTATCCGGAATTCCGATTATCCGGAATTCCGATTATCCGGAATTCCGATTATCCGGAATTCCGATTATCCGGAATTCCGATTATCCGGAATTCCGATTATCCGGAATTCCGATTATCCGGAATTCGGATTATCCGGAATATCCGGAATTCCGATTATCCGGAATTCGGATTATCCGGAGTTCGGATTATCCGGAGTTCGGATTATCCGGAATTCCGATTATCCGGAATTCGGATTATCCGGAATTCGGATTATCCGGAGTTCGGATTATCCGGAATTCGGATTATCCGGAATTCGGATTATCCGCAATTCGGATTATCCGGAATTCCGATTATCCGGAATTCCGATTATCCGGAATTCCAATTATCCGGAATTCCGATTATCCGGAATTCCGATTATCCGGAATTCCGATTATCCGGAATTCCGATTATCCGGAATTCCGATTATCCGGAATTCCGATTATCCGGAATTCCGATTATCCGGAATTCCGATTATCCGGAATTCGGATTATCCGGAATTCGGATTATCCGGAATTTGGATTATCCGGAATTCGGATTATCCGGAATTCGGATTATCCGGAATTCGGATTATTCGGAATTCGGATTATCCGGAATTCGGATTATCCGGAATTCGGATCATCCGGAATTCGGATTATCCGGAATTCCGATTATTCGGAATTCGGATTATCCGGAATTCGGATTATCCGGAATTCGGATTATCCGGAATTCCGATTATCCGGAATTCCGATTATCCGGAATTCCGATTATCCGGAATTCGGATTATTCGGATTCGGATCGAAATTCCGGATAATCGGAATTCCGGATAATCGGAATTCCGATTATCCGGAATTCCGATTATCCGGAATTCCGATTATCCGGAATTCCGATTATCCGGAATTCGGATTATCCGGAATTCGGATTATCCGGAATTCGGATTATCCGGAATTCGGATTATCCGGAATTCGGATTATCCGGAATTCGGATTATCCGGAATTCCGATTATCCGGAATTCCGATTATCCGGAATTCGGATTATCCGGAATTCGGATTATCCGGAATTCCAATTATCCGGAATTCCGATTATCCGGAATTCCGATTATCCGGAATTCCGATTATCCGGAATTCGGATTATCCGGAATTCGGATTATCCGGAATTCGGATTATCCGGAATTTCGATTATCCGGAATTCGGATTATCCGGAATTCGGATTATCCGGAATTCCGATTATCCGGAATTCCGATTATCCGGAATTCGGATTATCCGGAATTCAGATTATCCGGAATTCGGATTATCCGGAATTCGGATTATCCGGAATTCGGATTATCCGGAATTCGGATTATCCGGAATTCCGATTATCCGGAATTCGGATTATCCGGAATTCGGATTATCCGGAATTCGGATTATCCGGAATTCGGATTATCCGGAATTCCGATTATCCAGAATTCCGATTATCCGGAATTCCGATTATCCGGAATTCCGATTATCCGGAATTCGGATTATCCGGAATTCGGATTATCCGGAATTCAGATTATCCGGAATTCGGATTATCCGGAATTCGGATTATCCGGAATTCGGATTATCCGGAATTCCGATTATCCGGAATTCGGATTATCCGGAATTCGGATTATCCGGAATTCGGATTATCCGGAATTCCGATTATCCGGAATTCGGATTATCCGCAATTCGGATTATCCGGAATTCCGATTATCCGGAATTCCGATTATCCGGAATTCGGATTATCCGGAGTTCGGATTATCCGGAATTCGGATTATCCGGAATTCGGATTATCCGCAATTCGGATTATCCGCAATTCTGATTATCCGGAATTCTGATTATCCGGAATTCCGATTATCCGGAATTCCGATTATCCGGAATTCCGATTATCCGGAATACGGATTATCCGGAATTCGGATTATCCGGAATTCGGATTATCCGGAATTCGGATTATCCGGAATTCGGATTATCCGGAATTCGGATTATCCGGAATTCGGATTATCCGGAATTCGGATTATCTGGAATTTGGATTATCCGGAATTCCGATTATCCGGAATTCCGATTATCCGGAATTCCGATTATCCGGAATTCCGATTATCCGGAATTCCGATTATCCGGAATTTCAATTATCCGGATTTCGGATTATCCGGAATTCGGATTATTCGGATTCGGATCGAAATTCCGGATAATCGGAATTCCGGATAATCGAAATTCCGATTATCCGGAATTCGGATTATCCGGAATTCGGATTATCCGGAATTCGGATTATCCGGAATTTGGATTATCCGGAATTCCGATTATCCGGAATTCCGATTATCCGGAATTCCGATTATCCGGAATTCCGATTATCCGGAATTCCGATTATCCGGAATTTCATTATCCGGATTTCGGATTATCCGGAATTCGGATTATTCGGATTCGGATCGAAATTCCGGATAATCGGAATTCCGGATAATCGAAATTCCGATTATCCGGAATTCGGATAATCCGAAATCCGGATAATTGAAATTCCGGATAATCGGAATTCCGGATAATCGGAATTCCGGATAATCGGAATTCCGGATAATCGGAATTCCGGATAATCGGAATTCCGGATAATCGGAATTCCGGATAATCCAAATTCCGGATAATCCGAATTCCGGATAATCCGAATTCCGGATAATCCGAATTCCGGATAATCGGAATTCCGGATAATCCGAATTCCGGATAATCCGAATTCCGGATAATCCGAATTCCGGATAATCCGAATTCCGGATAATCCGAATTCCGGATAATCGGAATTCCGGATAATCCGAATTCCGGATAATCGGAATTCCGGATAATCCGAATTCCGGATAATCCAAATTCCGGATAATCGGAATTCCGGATAATCGGAATTCCGGATAATCGTAATTCCGGATAATCGGAATTCCGGATAATCGGAATTCCGGATAATCGGAATTCCGGATAATCCGAATTCCGGATAATCCGAATTCCGGATAATCCGAATTCCGGATAATCCGAATTCCGGATAATCCGAATTCCGGATAATCCGAATTCCGGATAATCCGAATTCCGGATAATCCGAATTCCGGATAATCGGAATTCCGGATAATCCGAATTCCGGATAATCCGAATTCCGGATAATCCAAATTCCGGATAATCCGAATTCCGGATAATCCGAATTCCGGATAATCGGAATTCCGGATAATCGGAATTCCGGATAATCGGAATTCCGGATAATCGGAATTCCGGATAATCGGAATTCCGGATAATCGGAATTCCGGATAATCCGAATTCCGAATAATCCGAATTCCGGATAATCCGAATTCCGGATAATCGAAATTCCGGATAATCCGAATTCCGGATAATCGAAATTCCGGATAATCCGAATTCCGGATAATCCGAATTCCGGATAATCCGAATTCCGGATAATCCGAATTCCGGATAATCCGAATTCCGGATAATCCGAATTCCGGATAATCCGAATTCCGGATAATCCGAATTCCGGATAATCGGAATTCCGGATAATCGGAATTCCGGATAATCGGAATTCCGGATAATCAGAATTCCGGATAATCAGAATTGCGGATAATCCGAATTGCGGATAATCCGAATTCCGGATAATCCGAATTCCGGATAATCCGAACTCCGGATAATCCGAATTCCGGATAATCGGAATTCCGGATAATCGGAATTCCGGATAATCCGAATTGCGGATAATCCGAATTCCGGATAATCCGAATTCCGGATAATCCGAACTCCGGATAATCCGAATTCCGGATAATCCGAATTCCGGATAATCGGAATTCCGGATAATCGGAATTCCGGATAATCGGAATTCCGGATAATCCGAATTCCGGATAATCCGAATTCCGGATAATCCAAATTCCGGATAATCCGAATTCCGGATAATCCGAATTCCGGATAATCCGAATTCCGGATAATCCGAATTCCGGATAATCCGAATTCCGGATAATCGAAATTCCGGACAATCCGAATTCCGGATAATCCGAATTCCGGATAATCCGAATTCCGGATAATCGGAATTTCGATTATCCGGAATTCCGATTATCCGGAATTTCGATCCGAATCCGAATAATCCGAATTCCGGATAATCCGAAATCCGGATAATTGAAATTCCGGATAATCGGAATTCCGGATAATCGGAATTCCGGATAATCGGAATTCCGGATAATCGGAATTCCGGATAATCGGAATTCCGGATAATCCAAATTCCAGATAATCCGAATTCCGGATAATCCGAATTCCGGATAATCCGAATTCCGGATAATCCGAATTCCGGATAATCCGAATTCCGGATAATCCGAATTCCGGATAATCCGAATTCCGGATAATCCGTATTCCGGATAATCGGAATTCCGAATAATCGGAATTCCGGATAATCGGAATTCCGGATAATCAGAATTCCGGATAATCAGAATTGCGGATAATCCGAATTGCGGATAATCCGAATTCCGGATAATCCGAATTCCGGATAATCCGAACTCCGGATAATCTGAATTCCGGATAATCGGAATTCCGGATAATCGGAATTCCGGATAATCCGAATTGCGGATAATCCGAATTCCGGATAATCGGAATTCCGGATAATCCGAATTCCGGATAATCCGAATTCCGGATAATCGGAATTCCGGATAATCGGAATTCCGGATAATCGGAATTCCGGATAATCGGAATTCTGGATAATCGGAATTCCGGATAATCCGAATTCCGGATAATCCGAATTCCGGATAATCCGAATTCCGGATAATCCGAATTCCGGATAATCGGAATTCCGGATAATCCGAATTCCGGATAATCCGAATTCCGGATAATCCGAATTCCGGATAATCCGAATTCCGGATAATCTGAATTCCGGATAATCCGAATTCCGGATAATCCGAATTCCGGATAATCGGAATTCCGGATAATCCGAATTCCGGATAATCGGAATTCCGGATAATCCGAATTCCGGATAATCCGAATTCCGGATATTCCGGATAATCCGAATTCCGGATAATCCGAATTCCGGATAATCCGAATTCCGGAGTTCGGATTATCCGGAGTTCGGATTATCCGGAATTCCGATTATCCGGAATTCGGATTATCCGGAATTCGGATTATCCGGAATTCCGATTATCCGGAATTCCGATTATCCGGAATTCCGATTATCCGGAATTCCGATTATCCGGAATTCCGATTATCCGGAATATCCGGAATTCCGATTATCCGGAATTCGGATTATCCGGAATTCGGATTATCCGGAATTTGGATTATCCGGAATTCGGATTATCCGGAATTCGGATTATCCGGAATTCCGATTATCCGGAATTCCGATTATCCGGAATTCCGATTATCCGGAATTCGGATTATCCGGAATTTGGATTATCCGGAATTCGGATTATCCGGAATTCGGATTATCCGGAATTCGGATTATCCGGAATTCGGATTATCCGGAATTCGGATTATCCGGAATTGCGATTATCCGGAATTCGGATTATCCGGAATTCGGATTATCCGGAATTCCGATTATCCGGAATTCCGATTATCCGGAATTCCGATTATCCGGAATTCCGATTATCCGGAATTCCGATTATCCGGAATTCGGATTATCCGGAATTCGGATTATCCGGAATTCGGATTATCCGGAATTCAGATTATCCGGAATTCGGATTATCCGGAATTCGGATTATCCGGAATTCGGATTATCCGGAATTCGGATTATCCGGAATTCCGATTATCCGGAATTACGATTATCCGGAATTCCGATTATCCGGAATTCCGATTATCCGGAATTCGGATTATCCGGAATTCCGATTATCCGGAATTCGGATTATCCGGAATTCGGATTATCCGGAATTCCGATTATCCGGTATTCCGATTATCCGGAATTCCGATTATCCGGAATTCCGATTATCCGGAATTCCGATTATCCGGAATTTCAATTATCCGGATTTCGGATTATCCGGAATTCGGATTATTCGGATTCGGATCGAAATTCCGGATAATCGGAATTCCGGATAATCGAAATTCCGATTATCCGGAATTCGGATTATCCGGAATTCGGATTATCCGGAATTCGGATTGTCCGGAATTTCGATTATCCGGAATTCGGATTATCCGGAATTCGGATTATCCGGAATTCGGATTATCCGGAATTCGGATTATCCGGAATTCGGATTATCCGGAATTCGGATTATCCGGAATTCGGATTATCCGGAATTCGGATTATCCGGAATTCGGATTATCCGGAATTCGGATTATCCGGAATTTCGATTATCCGGAATTCGGATTATCCGGAATTCGGATTATCCGGAATTCGGATTATCCGGAATTCCGATTATCCGGAATTCCGATTATCCGGAATTCCGATTATCCGGAATTCCGATTATCCGGAATTCCGATTATCCGGAATTCCGATTATCCGGAATTCCGATTATCCGGAATTCGGATTATCCGGAATTCGGATTATCCGGAATTCAGATTATCCGGAATTCGGATTATCCGGAATTCGGATTATCCGGAATTCGGATTATCCGGAATTCGGATTATCCGGAATTCGGATTATCCGGAATTCCGATTATCCGGAATTCGGATTATCCGGAATTCGGATTATCCGGAATTCGGATTATCCGGAATTCGGATTATCCGGAATTTGGATTATCCGGAATTCCGATTATCCGGAATTCCGATTATCCGGAATTCCGATTATCCGGAATTCCGATTATCCGGAATTCCGATTATCCGGAATTTCAATTATCCGGATTTCGGATTATCCGGAATTCGGATTATTCGGATTCGGATCGAAATTCCGGATAATCGGAATTCCGGATAATCGAAATTCCGATTATCCGGAATTCGGATTATCCGGAATTCGGATTATCCGGAATTCGGATTGTCCGGAATTTCGATTATCCGGAATTCGGATTATCCGGAATTCGGATTATCCGGAATTCGGATTATCCGGAATTCGGATTATCCGGAATTCGGATTATCCGGAATTCGGATTATCCGGAATTCGGATTATCCGGAATTCGGATTATCCGGAATTCGGATTATCCGGAATTCGGATTATCCGGAATTCGGATTATCCGGAATTCGGATTATCCGGAATTCGGATTATCCGGAATTCGGATTATCCGGAATTCGGATTATCCGGAATTCGGATTATCCGGAATTCCGATTATCCGGAATTCCGATTATCCGGAATTCCGATTATCCGGAATTCCGATTATCCGGAATTCGGATTATCCGGAATTCGGATTATCCGGAATTCGGAATATCCGGAATTCCGATTATCCGGAATTCCGATTATCCGGAATTCGGAATTCCGGAATACTTATTATTCTTGGGAGTCATATTGATAATTTTATTCATGTAATGTATGTTTAAAATAAAAATTATCAAATTGAATTAGCTTTTTTAGTGAAATATTGAAGCTCTGTTTATTTTTTGTAACTTTGTCAAGGCAAAAAACCATGGCAAATTAACATAATATATTAATTGTTATTTAGTGATCATTTAAAATTCATTTATTTGTTCGGATATTAAAAAAGATTTTTTTCCTTAAAATAAATCGTATAGAATAAAACTGAATCCTAAACTAAAATATCTGTCAATTTGGTATGCTTATGTCCAATGATTATTTTTGATAATCAATTGGCATTTTTTTCAACTTATGATATAACTTAACGTATGAAGACAAGATTCGTTTTCTCAGGTCCACCTATTTTATCGATCCAGCCGTTTTTAATAAAACATCGAAGAAATATAAATATTGACTGATCACGCCAAAAAAGCGCTTCTAATTTTACAAGTCGTCGAAAAAATTCTTTTAACAGTTAATTACAAGAAAACACCCCAGCCCAACTGATCTTCGACAAAAACTGATCAGAACGGTTCTCAACCAATATCTTCCGAACGTGGACGAAATATTTTTCACTTTTTTGCTTATTACAAAGAAACGGCTCGGCTGATCGTCGCGCAAAACTGATACTGGCACTAGTCCTCATCTAGATACATAGAATGATGAATTATTTTATAATGACTATTTTTATTACTATAATATGAGTCATATCATATCGGTCAATATCGATCAATATCGGTCAATATTGGCCAATATTGGTCAATATTGGTCAACATCGGTCAATATTGGTCAATAGATTAGATAGGGCCTAGGACGGCAGTAAGCTTAATCCGCCACTGCGCATATTTCATTCCGGAACCCTATTCTATTTCACCCTATCTTGAAAAGTTTCCGAGTTATAGTAGTTTAACCATTTGAACCTTGAAAATTTGAAACAGTTTTTGGCGAATATCTCGCGAACGATGAGAGGTATAATAAAAATTCTTGTACTGAGTTAAAGATCTTTTGATTTAGAATATTTCATTCCAAAACATCAAAATCTTATAATGAGTCGTTTAAGAGTTATAAGCGCGTAAAGATTTCATGAGTAATAAATGCCCAAAAATAAGCGAAAAATTTGTTAGTTTTTTCAATTTTTCACAGACTTTTCGGGCACGTAGAAGCTTCAATTAGACATCAGGTGAATTGTCATGTGTGCAGGAATAACGTGAAAAAATCGCATTTTAATATTCTCAACGGTTGCCGAATAAATAAAAAAATCAGAAATCATACCATGACCCACTGGTCATCCGAATCCGAAGTCCGGATAATCCGAATTCCGGATAATCGGAATTCCGGATAATCGGAATTCCGGATAATCGGAATTCCGGATAATCGGAATTCCGGATAATCGGAATTCCGGATAATCCGAATTCCGAATAATCGGAATTCCGGATAATCGGAATTCCGGATAATCGGAATTCCGGATAATCCGAGTTCCGGATAATCCGAGTTCCGGATAATCCGAATTCCGGATAATTCGAATTCCGGATAATCCAAATTCCGGATAATCGGAATTCCGGATAATCCGAATTCCGGATAATCGGAATTCCGGATAATCGGAATTCCGGATAATCCGAATTCCGGATATTCCGGATAATCGGAATTCCGGATAATCCGAATTCCGGATATTCCGGATAATCGGAATTCCGGATAATCCGAATTCCGGATATTCCGGATAATCCGAATTCCGGATATTCCGGATAATCGGAATTCCGGATAATCCGAATTTCGGATAATCGGAATTCCGGATAATCGGAATTCCGGATAATAGGAATTCCGGATAATCGGAATTCCGGATATTCCGGATAATCGGAATTCCGGATAATCGGAATTCCGGATATTCCGGATAATCCAAATTCCGGATAATCCGAATTCCTGATAATCCGAATTCCGGATAATCCGAATTCCGGATAATCCGAATTCCGGATAATCCGAATTCCGGATAATCCGAACTCCGGATAATCCGAACTCCGGATAATCCGAACTCCGGATAATCCGAACTCCGGATAATCCGAACTCCGGATAATCGGAATTCCGGATAATCCGAACTCCGGATAATCGGAATTCCGGATAATCGGAATTCCGGATAATCGGAATTCCGGATAATCGGAATTCCGGATAATCCGAATTCCGGATAATCGGAATTCCGGATAATCGGAATTCCGGATAATCGGAATTCCGGATAATCGGAATTCCGGATAATCCGAATTCCGGATAATCGAAATTCCGGATAATCGGAATTCCGGATAATCCGAATTCCGGATAATCCGAACTCCGGATAATCCGAACTCCGGATAATCGGAATTCCGGATAATCGGAATTCCGGATAATCCGAATTCCGGATAATCGGAATTCCGGATAATCCGAATTCCGGATAATCCGAATTCCGGATAATCCGAATTCCGTATAATCCGAATTCCGTATAATCGGAATTCCGGATAATCGGAATTCCGGATAATCGGAATTCCGGATAATCCGAACTCCGGATAATCCGAATTCCGGATAATCGGAATTCCGGATAATCGGAATTCCGGATAATACGAATTCCGGATATTCCGAATTCCGGATAATCGGAATTCCGGATAATCCGAATTCCGGATAATCCGAATTTCGGATATTCCGGATAATCCGAATTCCGGATAATCCGAATTCCGGATAATCGGAATTCCCGATAATCGGAATTCCGGATAATCGGAATTCCGGATAATCGGAATTCCGGATAATCGGAATTCCGGATAATCCGAATTCCAGATAATCCGAATTCCGGATAATCCGAATTCCGGATAATCCGAATTCCGGATAATCCGAATTCCGGATATTCCGAATTCCGAATAATCCGAATTCCGGATAATCCGAATTCCGGATAATCGGAATTCCGGATAATCGGAATTCCGGATAATCCGAATTCCGGATAATCCGAATTCCGGATAATCCGAATTCCGGATAATCCGAAGTCCGGATAATCCGAAGTCCGGATAATCCGAAGTCCGGATAATCCGAAGTCCAAATAATCCGAATTCCGGATAATCCGAATTCCGGATAATCGGAATTCCGGATAATCGGAATTCCGGATAATCGGAATTCCGGATAATCGGAATTCCGAATAATCGGAATTCCGGATAATCGGAATTCCGGATAATCGGAATTCCGGATAATCCGAGTTCCGGATAATCCGAGTTCCGGATATTCCGAATTCCGAATAATCCGAATTCCGGATAATCCGAATTCCGGATAATCGGAATTCCGGATAATCGGAATTCCGGATAATCCGAATTCCGGATAATCCGAATTCCGGATAATCCGAATTCCGGATAATCCGAAGTCCGGATAATCCGAAGTCCGGATAATCCGAAGTCCGGATAATCCGAAGTCCGAATAATCCGAATTCCGGATAATCCGAATTCCGGATAATCGGAATTCCGGATAATCGGAATTCCGGATAATCGGAATTCCGGATAATCGGAATTCCGAATAATCGGAATTCCGGATAATCGGAATTCCGGATAATCCGAGTTCCGGATAATCCGAGTTCCGGATAATCCGAGTTCCGGATAATCCGAGTTCCGGATAATCCGAGTTCCGGATAATCCTAATTCCGGATAATCCGAATTCCGGATAATCGGAATTCCGAATAATCGGAATTCCGGATAATCGGAATTCCGGATAATCCGAGTTCCGGATAATCCGAATTCCGGATAATCGGAATTCCGGATAATCGGAATTCCGGATAATCGGAATTCCGGATAATCGGAATTCCGAATAATCGGAATTCCGGATAATCCGAGTTCCGGATAATCCGAGTTCCGGATAATCCGAGTTCCGGATAATCCGAGTTACGGATAATCCGAATTCCGGATAATCCGAATTCCGGATAATCCGAATTCCGGATAATCCGAATTCCGGATAATCCGAATTCGGATCGGAAATCGGAATATCCGGAATTCGGATTATCCGGAATTCGGATTATCCGGAATTCGGATTATCCGGAATTCGGATTATCCGGAATTCCGATTATCCGAATTCCGATTATCCGGAATTCCGATTATCCGGAATTCCGATTATCCGGAATTCCGATTATCCGGAATTCCGATTATCCGGAATTCGGATTATCCGGAATTCGGATTATCCGGAATTCGGATTATCCGGAATTCCGATTATCCGGAATTCCGATTATCCGGAATTCGGATTATCCGGAATTCGGATTATCCGGAATTCGGATTATCCGGAATTCGGATTATCCGGAATTCAGATTATCCGGAATTCAGATTATCCGGAATTCCGATTATCCGGAATTCCGATTATCCGGAATTCCGATTATCCGGAATTCGGATTATCCGGAATTCGGATTATCCGGAATTCCGATTATCCGGAATTCCGATTATCCGGAATTCCGATTATCCGGAATTCCGATTATCCGGAATTCGGATTATCCGGAATTCGGATTATCCGGAACTCGGATTATCCGGAACTCGGATTATCCGAAACTCGGATTATCCGGAACTCGGATTATCCGGAATTCCGATTATCCGGAATTCCGATTATCCGGAATTCCGATTATCCGGAATTCCGATTATCCGGAATTCCGATTATCCGGAACTCGGATTATCCGGAACTCGGATTATCCGGAACTCGGATTATCCGGAACTCGGATTATCCGGAACTCGGATTATCCGGAACTCGGATTATCCGGAATTCCGATTATCCGGAATTCCGATTATCCGGAATTCCGATTATTCGGAATTCCGATTATCCGGAATTCCGATTATCCGGAATTCGGATTATCCGGAATTCGGATTATCCGGAATTCGGATTATCCGGAATTCGGATTATCCGGAATTCGGATTATCCGGAATTCGGATTATCCGGAATTCCGATTATCCGGAATTCCGAATATCCGGAATTCGGATTATCCGGAATTCCGATTATCCGGAATATCCGGAATTCGGATTATCCGGAATTCCGATTATCCGGAATATCCGGAATTCGGATTATCCGGAATTCCGATTATCCGGAATTCCGATTATCCGGAATTCGGATTATCCGGAATTCCGATTATCCGGAATTTGGATTATCCGGAATTCGAATTATCCGGAACTCGGATTATCCGGAACTCGGATTATCCGGAACTCGGATTATCCGGAATTCCGATTATCCGGAATTCCGATTATCCGGAATTCCGATTATTCGGAATTCGGATTATCCGGAATTCCGATTATCCGGAATTCCGATTATCCGGAATTCCGATTATCCGGAATTCCGATTATCCGGAATTCCGATTATCCGGAATTCGGATTATCCGGACTTCGGATTCGGATGACCAGTGGGTCATGGTATGATTTCTGATTTTTTTATTTATTCGGCAACCGTTGAGAATATTAAAATGCGATTTTTTCACGTTATTCCTGCACACATGACAATTCACCTGATGTCTAATTGAAGCTTCTACGTGCCCGAAAAGTCTGTGAAAAATTGAAAAAACTAACAAATTTTTCGCTTATTTTTGGGCATTTATTACTCATGAAATCTTTACGCGCTTATAACTCTTAAACGACTCATTATAAGATTTTGATGTTTTGGAATGAAATATTCTAAATCAAAAGATCTTTAACTCAGTACAAGAATTTTTATTATACCTCTCATCGTTCGCGAGATATTCGCCAAAAACTGTTTCAAATTTTCAAGGTTCAAATGGTTAAACTACTATAACTCGGAAACTTTTCAAGATAGGGTCATGATGTATAAGAATGAAATATGCGCAAAAATTCTTGGTCAAAAAAAATTTTTGGTCGAAAAAATTTTGGTCAAAAAGTTTTTGGTCAAAAAAATCTGGGAAAAAAAATTTTGGTCAAAAAAATTTCGGAAAAAAAATTTTGGGAAAAAATTTTTGGTCAAAAAAATTCTGGTCAAAAAAATTCTTGGTCAAAAAATTTTGGTCAAAAAAATTTTGGTCAAAAAAAATTTGTACAAAAAAATTTTGGTTTCTTTGTAAATTGCAGAAAAGTGGAAAATTTTTCGTTTTAAAAAATCAAAAACTGTTCGAAAGATATTAGTTGGGAATGATGCTGATTAATTTTAGGTGAAAAGCTACCGAGCCGTTTTCTTGTAATTAACTGTTGAAAAAAAGTGTTAAATTTTCGTCCACATTTAAGCTCATCCTACCGAACCGATTTTGAAAAATCAAAAACTGTTCGAAGTATATCATTTGGGAATGATGCTGATTAATTTTAGGTGAAAATCTACCGAGACGTTTTCTTGTAATTAAATGTTGAAAAAAAGTGTTAAATTTTCGTCCACATTTAAGCTCATCCTACCGAACCGATTTTGAAAAATCAAAAACTGTTCGAAAGATATCATTTGGGAATGGTACTGATTAATTTTAGGTGAAAATCTACCGAGCCGTTTTCTTGTAATTAACTGTTGAAAAAAAAATTTAAGCCGTTTTTCATGGAACTTTTTTTGGCGATATACATCATGGTCTTATAGAACTTACTGTAATATTACGGCCTTACAACAAGTAGATTAATTTTAAAAATTCGTCAAACTTTGCTAAAATTATTATCGTTTTTTTTAAAGTAGGATTGATGAAGTATATTATTTACACATTTTTTTGATCAAGTCGATTATTTACACATATCGGGAAGTTCATGTAATTTGCCTCAAGGCTAAATACCAAACCAACTAGTTGGAAAAAAATTTTGCTCAAAAAATTTTTGGTCAAAACAATTTTTGGAAAAAAAATTTTTGATTAAAAAATTTTTGGTCAAAAAAATTTGGTCAAAAAAATTTTGAAAAAAAATTTTTGGTCAAAAAAATTTTTGGAAAAAATTTTGGTCCAAAAAATTTTGCAAAAAAAAAATTGGAAAAAAAAATTTTGGTCAAAAAAAATTTTGGTCAAAAAAATTTTGGTCAAAAAATTTTTGGTCAAAAAAATTTTGGTCAAAAAAATTTTGGACAAAAAAATTTTGGTCAAAAAAATTTTTGGAAAAAAAATCTTGGACAAAAAAAATTTTTGGTCAAAAAAAATTTTTGGTCGAAAAAATTTTGGTCAAAAAAATTCTTGGTCAAAAAAATTTTGGTCAAAAAAATTTTCGGTCAAAAAATTTTGGTCAAA
Organism: Ctenocephalides felis; assembly: GCF_003426905.1. Taxonomy (NCBI): domain Eukaryota; kingdom Metazoa; phylum Arthropoda; class Insecta; order Siphonaptera; family Pulicidae; genus Ctenocephalides; species Ctenocephalides felis. Next base: position 10,556 of record NW_020537891.1, on the reverse strand, counting down.
AAATTTTGGTCAAAAAAATTTTGGAAAAAAAAAATTTGGAAAAAAAATTTTGGTTGAAAAAAATTTTGGTCCAAGAATTATGCTCAAAAAATTTTGGTCAAAAAAATTTTGGTCAAAAAAATTTCGGTCAAAAAATTTTGGTCAAAAAAAATTTTTGGTCGAAAAAATTTTCGGTCAAAAAAATTTTGCTCAAAAAAATTTGGTCAAAAAAATTTTGGAAAAAAATTTTTGGTCAAAAAAATTTTGGTCAAAAAAATTTTTGGTCAAAAAAATTTTGGTCCAAAAAATTTTGCAAAAAAAAATTGGGAAAAAAAAATTTTGGTCAAAAAATTTTTGGTCAAAAAAATTTTTGCAAAAAAATTTTGGAATATAGAAAAAAAATTTGGAAAAAAAATTTTGGTCAAAAAAATTCTTGGTCCAAAAAATTTTTGGAAAAAAATTCTTGGTCAAAAATAATTTTTGGTCGAAAAAATTTTTGGTCGAAAAAATTTTGGTCAAAAAAATTTTGAAAAAAAAATTTTGCTCAAAAAAATTTTGGTCAAAAAAATTTTGCAAAAAAAAAATTGGAAAAAAAAATTTTGGTCAAAAAATTTTTGGTCAAAAAAATTTTTGCAAAAAAATTTTGGAATATAGAAAAAAATTTGGAAAAAAAATTTTGGTCAAAAAAATTTTGGTCCAAAAAATTTTGGAAAAAAATTTTGGAAAAAAAATTTTGGAAAAAAATTTTGGTCAAAAAAATTTTTGGTCAAAAAAATTTTGGTCAAAAAAATTTTGGTCAAAAAAATTTTGGTCAAAAAAATTTTGATTAAAAAAATTTTGGTCAAAAAAATTTTGGTCGAAAAAATTTTGGAAAAAAAATTTTGGTCAAAAAATTTTTTGGAAAAAATTTTGGAATATAAAAAAAAAAATTTGGAAAAAAAATTTTTTGGAAAAAAAATTTGGGGAAAAAATTTTTGAAAAAAAATTGGGAAAAAAATATTTGGAAAAAATTTTGGGGAAAAGATTTTTGAAAAAAACTCTGGGAAAAAAAATTTTGAACAAAAAATTGGGGAAAAAATTTTTTGGCAAAAATCTTGGAAAAAATTTTGGGGAAAAAAATTGAACCCTGATGATCAAATCCTCATTTCAAAAGTTTTGAAAACAATCAGGAACAATTTTCCATGAAAAAAATATAAAAAAAATGAAAATGATGAAAATGAAACGACAAAGTAAATATTTGAAACAAATAAGGTTTATTAAACAGTAAATCTGATCAAAAGTTGAAATACGACAAATTCAACAAATAGCAAAATCAAATCTATTGTTAATACTAATATTACATTATCATTATTATAAAAACTAATTATTATATGAATCAAGAGATAACAAACTATAATATAAATCTATGATAACAAACAATTGAATTCTTCTAAAACTATCATTGATATGCACGTGACGATTCTTGCGAACCTGTAAACAAACAAACAATACAACTGAATTAGAAATTGATCAAAAACAATAACGTAAACTCGAAAATATCGAGAGAAATTGTAAAATTTGAAAAAAAAAATGGAATTTCGAAAAAAAATCATTGACATTAGTCCATGAGAAAAGTTTGAAAAAAATCTTTGACAGAAAAAAATTTGGAAAAAAATAATTGACAAAAAAAAGAAATCATTGACAAAAACAAAATTTTGAAAAAAAAAATATTGACAAAAATCATTAACAAAAATTTGAACAAGATCATTGACAAAAAAATGAAAAAAAGAATCATCGACAAAAACAAAAACCATTGATATAAAATTTTGGAAAAAAAATCATTGGCAAGAAAAAAATTTAAAAAAAAATCATTGAAAAAAACAAATTAAAAAAATCTTTGACAAAAACAAAATCATTGGGGAAAAAAATTGTAGAAAATCATTGACAAAAAAATTGAATAAAGAAATCATTGACAAAAAAAAATTGAAAAAAAAACATTGACAAAAAATTTGAAAATAAAAATCATTGACCAAAAAATTTGAAAAATATTTAAAAGAAAATTTTAAAAGAAATTTAAAAAAATTATTGGCAAAAACAAAATTTTGAAAATGATTATCGTTAAAACATTTTTTGAAAAAAAAAATTCACAGAAAACTATTTTAACTCCATGTTAACAATTTAAAACACTTTAATAATAAAAACACAGAAAAAACACAACAAGTTTGACTTGTTTAATAAATTCCAAACAAATAACATGTCTCAATGATAATAGCTTTTTTTAAATATTTTTATTTATTTTCGTTTTATTTTTTCAATTTAATATTCATTAATATTTTCATATTTTTTGTGTTTTTCTTTAAATTAACTTAATAATTAACATAATATATATATATATATATATATATATATATATATATATAATATATATATATATATATATATATATATATATATATATATATATATATATATGTTAAATGTTAAATATGAACAAAACAACACTCCGTTTTTTAACACACACTTTATTTGGTATTTACAAACGTTTCGATACCATGGTATGCCTCATCTTCAGTGTAATTTCAAAAACAGTTACTTATATGCTACACATTCTTTAATATTTTATTTAAATTACATTGAATTTTTGATAATACAAAAAACACCAACTATCACTTGCAAATCTTGGCACAATTCTAAAACATGTGAAATATTCTAAACGAATCTTAAGTATCGATTTGTAGAGACAGGATGGGTATTATTATAATATAAACAAACGGAGTGCGCGATCGCATACTAATATCAAGAAGTGTGAAAACAGATTAATATTATTGAAGAGAATAAGAAAAATGAAAAAAAATTATAAATTATTAATGATGTTTGTTTATATAAGAGTCGTGTAAAACATTTGTGTCGGTTCTCAGATTTATGCTATTGTTAGTCCGAACTATTAACATTGATTCTACCATGCTCAGTTTAAATAAGTCTTTTACATTATAATAATATTCATCCTGTTCTTTATCTCGATACTTAAGATTTGTTTAGAATATTTCTGTTAGTTTCACATGTAGTACTGAGTCAAGCTCAGTAGTTTGTATGTATTCAAGTTTTTTGCATTATCAAAAATTAAATGCAATTTAAATAGGAGTGTTGTATTGTTCATATTTAACATTTAATATATATATATATATACAGGGCCGGTCCTACCTTGAATGCAATGCATGCAAAAATGCGGGCGCACGCCTTAGGGGGCGCCAAAACGAGGTTTGGAAATGAAATTTATAATATATTATTTATATATTTTTTTTTAAATATGAAATCTAGAATACTTAATAGATTATAATAAGCAATCCAGCTTAACTATGAGACACATAAAGCATATTCAGTTTGCAATCTGATATCAATAGAAACAATTAACCAAATAATAACTCTGAAAATTTTCAAATTATTGTTCTGTTTATTGTTTGATGTACTTTTTTTTCTTCGTTTGAAGTCAACGTGGAATCGAAAAAGAAATTATTTAGTGTTCAATCCCGTAAGAGCAAACCTACGAAAGTTTAAATTAATTATTGGGCGTTATTGGTGAAAAATGGCGAGCTAATTTAGTTGAAATGGAACTTGCTAAAGAAGTATATACTAATTATAATAGAAAAAATGAACAATGGGGAGTCAGTGCTTAAAAAATGGCTTGTTTATTGCGAAAAATTGAATTGTAACTTCTATTTTTGTTGCGAATGTTTCACATCCGATGAACTTTGAACGTTGAAGACATGCGTGGTTAGGTTCATGGAGCAAATATGAAAAATGGAAGCAAAATGTACTTATTGTTAGGAACAAAAATCTTTAAGCTTTTTTTATACATAATTTAATTATCAACTATGCAGAAATAATACAGATACAAATATAATTTGTTCGTTTCAGCATAGTTAAGGAAATAAGTAATTTCTTTGGATCTTTTACAAATCTTTGGACAGTACTTTAAAAATACGTTAAAAGTTTAATTTTAAAACAACAATCTGATACTCTGAATCTGATGGGAAAGTAAAGCTGAATACAATTCGGTCCTTACGATACCAATAAGGAGAAGTTTATAATGCAATTTTGAATATTGTAAATAATAAAAAAATAAATTAAAATAAAATTTAATTTAAAACATGAAATACAAGTGTCATGTTTAAAAATTAATGACTAGTTTTTTTGCTCTTTTGGCGAGATTTGTTCTATAGAATAAATCGCAACAATAAGTTAAATGTTTCAAAACCCAAATATTAATATTACACACACGTTAGAAATAATTGAGAATTTAAAAATATTTGATTATGATCAACCCGCATATCGACTCGATTTTCTAAATAAGTTTAAAATCAATGTATTTTTACGCTTTTAGATTATATCTAATTTTTTATGTACTAAATCCAGAATGATTAAAAATTAATTTAAAAAAATTAATTAATGAAATTCTGTTAAAATAGTTAAAATAATCAGGGGGGGGGGGTGCCAGAACAAATCTTGCATGCGGGCGCTGAGGACCCTAGGACCGGCCCTGTATATATATATATATTAATATAAATTATGTATATATATATATATATAAAATTAAGTGTAAAATCTTATATATATATATATATATATATATATATAAGATTTAACATTTAATTTTCACCTTTAACTTTTGCTCGACATCGATAAGTTGTTGTGTCTTAGATATGATTTCATCCAAATGCCAAAAAATAAAATAATGCATCAATGCAATTTAGTATTGATGACATAATAATGGTTCTACATAAAAAGTATTCATGAATTGAAAACAGTGAGAAGAAAAAAGTAAACAAGAAACGTAAAATCCTCATTGCATCATTGTAAATGATATACGATTACCTTCTATTTTAATAGTCAAACATATTGTGTTGCTAAAACTAGAATCACGAATGTTTTGTAACTAATTTATATAACTTTGTAAAATTAGATAATTTATTAAAAGTTAACGCAATGAGTACAAAAAAAAAACAGTAATTGAATTCATTTACTACCTTGCCTTGTAATGTCACTTGACTTTTAATGGCGCCGAATGTCACAATTGTAAAAACTAAAACTTGTTACACAAAATGACTACTAAAAGTTATAGCACAAACGTAAGATTTAAACTCGAGCATAGAATAATTTAACAAACACAAAACACTCTCTAAACAAATACTAAAACACTGCCAGTTTCGAATAATTCAACCACTAACCTCTCTTTTCATATACCATGTGCACTCGTTGACAGCTATCAGGCAAAAGAAGGGATTTCGCAGCGTTGCCACGTGATTCGTCGGCGTCACGGTAGAGGCGCCACCGGTTTCGCTTAGACTTTGACAGTTTCGAGTGACAGCGAAGCGGCCATGTTGGCGCCAAATTTGAATCCGACGAATTATTATACACAGTGAAATGTGCAAATATGATACAATTATTTTGCAATCTGCCGGTTACACATTTGACCTGATATAGAAAAAGTTGCATAAATATGACAATGAAAAAATTAGCAAAACTATTATTAATTGCGTAGAGCGAATATTTTTGGACCAACATTTGAACAACAAATTTGATATGTTCAAAATATATATATTCAGATAAGATATCACACAGTGTTTGATTTTCACTAACTTTCGATTATCCGGACTTCGGATTATCCGGACTTTCGATTATCCGGACTTTGGATTATACGGACTTCGGATTATCCGGACTTCGGATTATCCGGACTTCGTATCATCCGGACTTCGGATCATTCGGACCTCGGATCATCCGGACCTCGGATCATCCGGACCTCGGATCATCCGGACCTCGGATCATCCGGACCTCGGATCATCCGGACCTCGGATCATCCGGACTTCGGATTATCCGGACTTCGGATTATCAGACTTCGGATTATCCGGACTTTGTATTATCCGGACTTTGGATTATCCGGACTTCGGATTATCCGGACTTCGGATTATCCGGACTTTGGATCATCCGGACTTCGGATCATCCGGACTTCGGATCATCCGGACTTCGGATTATCCGGACTTTGGATTATCCGGACTTCGGATTATCCGGACTTTCGATTATCCGGAACCGGACTAATGAGTGATTGGTGACTTGTGAGTTCTGAGCTACAGTTTTCTTCCTTAATGGTGGAAATCTTCGTAGTTTTTCCTCTTTATATTTGACACATCCCCTATAATTTGCTGGATGATTGCCTGAGCATAAGACGCAAGTGACGTTTTCATTTTTTTTTCAGTCCGTGAACAGAGTCCTTAGTGTGGTGATCTCCTGCACATTTTACGCATCGTGGGTTACGTGAGCAATAATTACGTGTATGTCCTAGATTTTGACAGTTTGTACATTGTGGGATTTGACGATAATAGCTTTTTTAAAATATTTTTATTTATTTTTGTTTTACTATGTTAACAATTTAAAACACTTTAATAATAAAAACAGAAAAAACACAACAAGTTTGACTTGTTTAATAAATTCCAAACAAATAATATGTCTCAATGATAATAGCTTTTTTAAAATATTTTTATTTATTTTTGTTTTATTTTTTCAATTTAATATCCATTAATATTTTCATATTTTTTATGTTTTTCTTTAAATTAATTTTATATATATTTATATATATATATATATATATATTATGTTAAATGTTAAATATGAACAATACAACACTCCGGATTTTAACACACACTTTATTCGGCTATAGAACATATAGGAGTTCTGATTGCTGTTCAAACAATAAAAAAAAATATATATATAAAAAATGAATAAAAAAAAAATGAATAAAAAAAATGAATAAAAAAAAATGAATAAAAAAAAAACCTAACTGGCTTAAAAAAAATGCATAAACTAGTGGTGTATTTTTAAGGCAAATGAAATATCGGAATATCGGAACATCGGAATATCGGAACATCGGAACATCGGAACATCGGAACATCGGAACATCGAAACATCGGAACATTGGAACATTGGAACATCGGAACATCGGAACATCGGAACATCGGAACATCGGAACATCGGAACATCGGAACATCGGAACATCGGGACATCGGATAATAGGATTATCCGGAATTCCGATTATCCGGAATTCCGATTATCCGGAATTCCGATTATCCGGAATTCCGATTATCCGGAATTCGGATTATCCGGAATTCGGATTATCCGGAATTCGGATTATCCGGAATTCGGATTATCCGGAATTCGGATTATCCGGAATTCCGATTATCCGGAATATCCGGAATTCCGATTATCCGGAATTCGGATTATCCGGAGTTCGGATTATCCGGAGTTCGGATTATCCGGAATTCCGATTATCCGGAATTCGGATTATCCGGAATTCGGATTATCCGGAATTCCGATTATCCGGAATTCCGATTATCCGGAATTCGGATTATCCGGAATTCCGATTATCCGGAATTCGGATTATCCGGAATTCGGATTATCCGGATCCGGAATTCCGATTATCCGGAATTCCGATTATCCGGAATTCGGATTATCCGGAATTCGGATTATCGGAATTCGGATTATCCGGAATTCGGATTATCCGGAATTCGGATATCCGGAATTCCGATTATCCGGAATTCCGATTATCCGAATTCGATTATCCGGAATTCCGATTATCCGGAATTCGGATTATCCGGAATTCGGATTATCCGGAATTCGATTATCCGGATTCGGATTATCCGGAATTCGGATTATCCGGAATTCCGATTATCCGGAATTCCGATTATCCGGAATTCCGATTATCCGGAATTCGATTATCCGGAATTCGGATTATCCGGAATTCGGATTATCCGGAATTCGGATTATCCGGAATTCGGATTATCCGGAATTCGATTATCCGGAATTCCGATTATCCGGAATTCCGATTATCCGGAATTCGATTATTCGGATTCGGATCGAATTCCGGATAATCGGAATTCCGGATAATCGAAATCCGATTATCCGGAATTCGGATTATCCGGAATTCGATTATCCGGAATTCGATTATCCGGAATTTCGATTATCCGGATTCGATTATCCGGAATTCGGATTATCCGGAATTCGGATTATCCGGAATTCGGATTATCCGGAATTCGGATTATCCGGAATTCGGATTATCCGGAATTCGGATTATCCGGAATTCGGATTATCCGGAATTCGGATTATCCGGAATATCCGGAATTCGGATTATCCGGAATTCCGATTATCCGGAATTCCGATTATCCGGAATTCGGATTATCCGGAGTTCGGATTATCCGGAATTCCGATTATCCGGAATTCCGATTATCCGGAATTCCGATTATCCGGAATTCCGATTATCCGGAATTCCGATTATCCGGAATATCCGATTCCCCGATTATCCGGAATTCGGATTATCCGGAATTCCGGATTATCCGGAATTCCGATTATCCGGAATTCCGATTATCCGGAATTCCGATTATCCGGAATTCCGATTATCCGGATTCGGATTATCCGGAATTCGGATTATCCGGAATTCGATTATCCGGAATTCGGATTATCCGGAATTCGATTATCCGGAATTCGGATTATCCGGAATTCCGATGATTATCCGGAATTCCGATTATCCGGAATTCGGATTATCCGGAATTCGGATTATCCGGAATTCGGATTATCCGGAATTCGGATTATCCGGAATTCCGATTATCCGGAATTCCGATTATCCGGAATTCCGATTATCCGGAATTCGGATTATTCGGATTCGGATCGAAATTCCGGATAATCGGAATTCCGGATAATCGAAATTCCGATTATCCGGAATTCGGATTATCCGGAATTCGGATTATCCGGAATTCGGATTATCCGGAATTCGGATTATCCGGATTCGGATTATCCGGAATTCGGATTATCCGGAATTCGGATTATCCGGAATTCGGATTATCCGGAATTCGGATTATCCGGAATTCGATTATCCGGAATTCGGATTATCCGGAATTCGGATTATCCGGAATATCCGGAATTCGGATTATCCGGAATTCCGATTATCCGAATTCCGATTATCCGGAATTCGATTATCCGGATTCGGATTATCCGGAATTCCGATTATCCGGAATTCCGATTATCCGGAATTCCGATTATCCGGAATTCCGATTATCCGGATTCCGAATTCCGATTATCCGGAATTCGGATTATCCGGAATTCGGATTATCCGGAATTCGGATTATCCGGAATTCGGATTATCCGGAATTCCGATTATCCGGAATTCCGATTATCCGGAATTCGGATTATCCGGAATTCGGATTATCCGGAATTCGGATTATCCGGAATTCGGATTATCCGGAATTCGGATTATCCGGAATTCGGATTATCCGGAATTCCGATTATCCGGAATTCCGATTATCCGGAATTCCGATTATCCGGAATTCCGATTATCCGGAATTCCGATTATCCGGAATTCGGATTATCCGGAATTCGGATTATCCGGAATTCGGATTATCCGGAATTCGGATTATCCGGAATTCGGATCATCCGGAATTCCGATTATCCGGAATTCGGATTATCCGGAATTCCGATTATCCGGAATCCGATTATCCGGAATTCGGATTATCCGGAATTCGGATTATCCGGAATCGGATTTTCGGAATTCGGATTATCCGGAATTCCGATTATTCGGAATTCGGATCATCCGGAATTCGGATTATCCGGAATTCGGATTATCCGAATTCGGATTATCCGGAATTCGGATTATCCGAATTCGGATTATCCGGAATTCGGATTATCCGGAATTCCAATTATCCGGAATTCGGATTATCCGGAGTTCGGATTATCCGGAATTCCGATTATCCGGAATTCCGATTATCCGGAATTCCGATTATCCGGAATTCCGATTATCCGGAATTCCGATTATCCGGAATTCCGATTATCCGGAATTCCGATTATCCGGAGTTCGGATTATCCGGAATTCCGATTATCCGGAATTCCGATTATCCGGAATTCCGTTATCCGGAATTCCGATTATCCGGAATTCCGATTATCCGGAATTCCGATTATCCGGAATTCCGATTATCCGGAATATCCGGATTCCGATTATCCGGAATTCGGATTATCCGAATTCGGATTAATCCGGAGTTCGGATTATCCGGAGTTCGATTATCCGGAATTCCGATTATCCGGAATTCGGATTATCCGGAATTCGGATTATCCGGAATTCCGATTATCCGGAATTCCGATTATCCGGAATTCCGATTATCCGGAATTCCGATTATCCGGAATTCCGATTATCCGGAATTCGGATTATCCGAATTCCAATTATCCGAATTCCGATTATCCGGAATTCCGATTATCCGGAATTCCGATTATCCGGAATTCCGATTATCCGGAATTCCGATTATCCGGAATATCCGGAATTCCGATTATCCGGAATATCCGGAATTCCGATTATCCGGAATTCCGATTATCCGGAATTCTGATTATCCGGAATTCGGATTATCCGGAGTTCGGATTATCCGGAATTCGGATTATCCGCAATTCGGATTATCCGGAATTCTGATTATCCGGAATTCCGATTATCCGAATTCCGATATCCGGAATTCCGATTATCCGGAATTCCGATTATCCGGAATTCCGATTATCCGGAATTCGGATTATCCGGA
>NW_020537890.1:0-12392 GCF_003426905.1 Ctenocephalides felis | reverse complement strand
TTTCATTAGAAGATAACATTTTCTTCATTAATCATTCACACGGAATGAATTGATATGTTCCTATAGAAACTGCCGTAGTTGAAAGATGAGATCAATAACTGAAGTGACAAATGCTTTGGTATGGAACTCAATTTCCACATTGAATACCCAAAGATACTCAAAATATTTTGTAACCCTGACGTGTCGCATTTTGATCATATAAAAATTCCAATAGAATAATGATTAATATTCAATTCATAGGAAGATTTTTATACTTCGAAGAGTACGAGCAAATCTAGAAAAGATTCCCGACAGTCTTCACCAAAAGATGCGACAGAGTGAGAGACCACTCGGAAGCCAAGTGTTTGTTCTCATATTATTTTTAAAAAGAAAAAACATACTGATGAAACGTAATAAAAAACAAACAGCTTCTGTCAACATATATTGTGACAGAGATTTCAATAGGTTTATCAATGGAGATTTAAACGCAGGAGATTTTAGTAATTGGATAAAGGAAACTATTGGATGTTGCATCGTGTCTTAAGGCAAAGTTTTATACATACCGAATATAATTTTTTTTTATAAATGATCTGAATTTTATAGATATTGTATTAAGGTTAAAGAAATATACATATAGTTAAAATACTTAAATAAAATTCTAACATTTTTATAGAACTTATAATATGTAAGGTATAATAATTTGATAATTTTTTCGTTTTTTGGCATTTTAATAACTCATTCCGCAAATTTTATAATTTTTTTCTACAATATTTATTCTAATTTTAGGGCAAAGAAAAATTGTTTTTGCAATTGACATTAATACTACGAGGGCTTCAATATTATTAGTTAATTAATAATGACACATTTCTCGAACTATGTTAATTATGGGAATTTCGTTAGATATTGGTGTAAGCACGCACGCATTAAGTCAGTAATTGGTTACTAGATAAAATATCGAAATCATATGAATGATCAAGGAAATTATAGTTGATCAAGCTAAGCATTCAATTTATTTTTTATTATATAAATGCTGAGGTTAATTAAAAACTGTAAATTTTCATGAAAAGCAGAGGAGCTTATAAAATGCGGATATTTCATTGGAGCGTTACGCGATAGCCTTATGAAATTTTATATAAATTAGACCTCAAGTAAAGGAATATTTATAGTGTGCCAAATATTATATTTATGAAATATATTTTAGGTACTTTCCATTATCAGCAATATCTCCCATGAACAGATTTTGAGCATTTTGCTGATACGAAATTGATAAGTATAACTTAAAACATGATCATAAAAAATGTTTCTTACCACAATGTTATGTACCCCTGCTATAAAAGGTTGGTAATCACTAATATTATGAATTACTAAGCATAGTCGAAACTGAAATTTTGGACTCAATGAGCTATTATTATCAATGATATTAATTCCTCAAATTTCTGTTATATCAAAATATAGCAGCGGTGCATAACATTAATTATAATGTTGTTAAATAAAAGTTCTAATTTTGTCACTTTAAGAAAATAGGTGAAAATATGCATCTATTTTAGTCACATCGAGTCGTGATTCAAATTATTTCTCCTCGAGCTGTACCTTCCTGTCGGTTCCCACAAGTGTATGCGTTTGATATTGCGGAGAAAGTTAAACGCCGCGCGAGTTTGGGACAAAAGCGTTTTACGGATCTTTCAACAGTATCCGAACAATGAAAGACATAGGTAAAACACGCGACGTATGCGCCTGCGTCTCTGTTATTTATGACTCAAAGGCCGCAGGCACGTAAATCATATGGGATTTTCAACGAAGGAATGATATATATTGCTTCGAAATGCGGATATTAAATATAAAGGGTATTGTGATTACTTACTGCCGTTTATAAAGTTGGTAAATTTTTTGTTACATTTTTATATGCTTTTGATTAATGTATATTAAATAATAATTAGTAGTAAATTCTTGTGATTTTTTTATACGATTGATTTGTTAACCAAATACGCACCTTGATTGCTTCATATTCAAGCTCACATACACATATCCGGCGTTCACATTCACATTAACACTTTCGGCGGCAAAACATAGGTAAATTCCAGATTTAGCGAGTGGAAAGGGTTAAAATATTACGATGAATGTGTGATAATAAGTGTAAGAAAAATAATAATACAAAAATTAATAATAATACAGAAATTAACAATAATACAGAAATTAATAATATAAAATAGTGATGCTGTGCCCATGGCAACGACTGAATACTCAGGAACACTTGTTCAATCACCTATGAGGAATATCACAATATATTGCAAAATTTATATAACATTGGGAAAATACAATACCCTTGAACAAAAAGCTCATATATCATCCACATACAATGATTCACTTCAATCAATACATGTTTTATAAATTGAAAAAAGTTGATCACATGGTCATTTCTTAAATGGTTGGATTTGTGTGAAATTGTATATTATTATTGCTTTAAGAATTGCATAGACCAATGATATGTTTCCAATTGAAAAGAACCAATTTCGGGTTTGATAATGGGAAATCTCTCACACAATTTTTTCTTGATTCGAGTTGGAGGTCAACTCATCTCACGGACCTACCCTAGGGCAGAGCACCCATTATTATAAAGTACTTTTATTGTTTCAATAAATAGAATGAAAGCTTCAACGTCTTTTGCATCATTGGTCATCATTTCTATTTTCAATATTTAAAATATCTTCCACGACGATATTATTCGTTTCGTTTCGATACTTCATTATAGAAATAATTGAGCAAACTGTAAAACTATGATCACGCCAATTTTTAACCAAAAAATGAAAATGATAAAAAGAAATTAAAGAATAAAATTATTAGCGAGAAATTTATTCAATTCTGGACTCACGTCGTTGAGATCTCCAATGCTCCAGTAGATCAAAAATTTCATCTCATCCAAAGAAAACAATAAAAAATTCTGAGTACTCGTAGTAACCAAATACTACTCAACGACTTAAGAAATGTTATTGTCAGAAGAAGTGAAAAACTGTACTGGTATCGATTACAATAACATTATCAACCACAATATCCCTGCATTAATTTCCATATTAGAACCATCATTCATTATAGGATTGAAAAAGAAGCACCTTTTTCATCAAATGCAGTTTGTAAATCAATAAAATCAAATCTTGACCAGCAGTAAAATATGAGGTACCAACTGAGGTGGCTTCCATCACGTTCAGTAGATATATAGTAGAACTTCAGTACTATTACTGGAAAATTGTAAATTAGTTCAATAGCTATAGATAAAATATAACATTCTCTTTGCTATTTGAATATTGCCAAAATAATATTATTAGATTTAGTATAAAATTCTTCAAATACTTACAATTAGTCGCTTACGTATAACAAACGTTCAAGTTCTTATAAAAACTTCTTGGTGCTCTGTGTTATTTATTTAGAAATGAATATTTTCACGCTTTGTCAAACATATTTGCAATTAAAAACATAAACCAATTTATTATGCAATGAAAGGCAATACCAATCTGTTCATAAATCCGAATGCACGCTGTTGCATTCTGGCTGTTTCTTCCAGCAGCACAGTTATCTATCCATACCTCGCCGTCGGTCGAAAAGAAAGTAGTTTTCATATATAAAATTAATCAATGTAATATCAAGAATCAATTACACCGGTAAACATTGTGAATGTCCGTGACAGTCGTTTAGACACACACTGACAGGAATTTAAATTAATTCCTAGACGCACACGAATATTTCTACGGCGGTTTCCCGCGAGCGTGCGAGGCGGTCATGTTGCCACTAACGGGTTGGATAATTGAATATCTTTTATCAATGCCAAAATCTTTAATTAGATGCATATAAGTATGTTTATTTGTTATGATATCTTAGAAGATAGACTAATGGATGTCTAAAAGATAATATACTTGACTGAGATTTCTAGATGCAGGTATTGGAATTTTTGATGTTATGAATATTTTGGGTCATTCGATATTTTGAGCGTTGTTTTTTCTTGATTGGAATGCATATGTATTGTTTTTTTTATTTCAATATAATTACAATCTTTGTGGAAAGGCATTCAGTAATTTGAGTGACTAATGTGTAGAGATGTGTCATTTTAAGCTAGACAATTGATAAGATGAAAATATTGCTGTATTTTCATAGATATTAAATATATATCATAGAATAGTAAATATATATTACATGTTAACTTGCTAAATCTGGAGGTTTTGATACTTTGAGTTTTCTGGGATGTTTGAGGAAAGCATGTCTTTCGTAAGTAGAATTAGACTATTTTCCAGTCCTGTACTTGGATGCAAGTCTTCTGATTTCTTTGGCATCATAAATAAATTAAATTATTGGTTGATGGGCTATGATTGGGACGTATTGGGCGCCTCAAATATTTGAAATTATTATGTGTTGAAAATATTTTTATTGAACTGAACTAAGAAGATGAGGTACATGAAACACACAATCAAAACTGATTTTCAAAATTTTTAACTGCATCTATATAAATATTATTGTGACATGAGACATAACTACAAGTAGACGACTCTCCGTGAAAACTATCAATATTAATATTTCAAGCATTTTGGAGCACATACTTCAATTTTTCAACACATATGGAACAATAATTCATATTACAATTTTGGGACTTAGTTGTTTTGACACTCCTGAATTAAATTAGCTGGGTAAAGAAGTGAAGCAGTTTGTGAGCAAAGGTCATTATAAAAACATCCAAATATGTGAAGGTACTTTGAGTTATATTTAGAGTCTTTTAAGAATAATATATAAAATATAGAATTAAAAGAATGAAATTGAAAAAATTCCTCATTATAAGACGTAAGGTCCAGTTAACATACAGAACGTCTAGCCGAAATGAGGTGATAGTAATGGTAGTAAGTTTGTAACGAAAAAAAAATATTGCGTGGTTTGAAAATGGTGAGCTTTTAAGTGCAAGCTAGAACTTCTATCAAACTATGACTATTTCTCGGTTATAGCGGTTATTTTATTGCTCTGGTACATTTTACCTTTGAAACCGTAACCGTAAATACGTTTGGAATGCAATTGCCCCTAGTTTTCTGAAATTGACTATTTGTTAAACTATAAATTTATAATTTTTTAAACTGGTTGACTTTGAAAGGCCTCTAAAAAATATGTAACATTCAAAGAAAACATTGATAAACGCACACAAAAAATGAAACAAAATGTAGAAAATAATAGGTAAGTCTTAACGCTTATTGCTATTCCAAATTGTAATTAGATTGAATTAGCATTTTTTATCAGATGGAGTTACAGTATTGGTTACTTTTCGGTGGATTATCAACTTGTGATTGACTGAGTTGGGTTTGAACTTCAATAATCTTGAATATACAATTACATGGCGTATATGTATTTTAGGATATAAAAATCAATTAATCAGTGACCCATAACAGTTCAATGAAGGATGTTTTAAAACGAATCTTCTCCAGAAACAAAGTCCTCCAAATGCTCGAGGCTATCGAATCAGTAAGCAATAAGAACAGGGCAATCCACAATTCGATACCGTATATGTAACCAGTCGGATTGTGAAAGATTATCTTGCCGTGTTAAAGGAAGAAAATCGGCACACAACATTACGGAATTCAGTGATATAGTAGTGTTTGTTGCTCGGCGGCTATTCGTTAGTTTGATTGCGACGGTTACTAGGAACCGTTAGGTGCCCTCGGATTAATAATATCGATTTACCGACATTGCCGACATCCGATCGCCCTATATTGAGATTAAGCTCACAAGAGCAAAACGTGCTCCAACTTAATACAGAAATGTTTTTGGTCCTTGATTTCTCGTTGCGATATTTGCACTCGCGAATGTCACGCTTTGTTCTAAAACTAAAGATGAGGAAAAAAATCATAGTTCACAGTTATTATCTTTTAAATAATCAGATTTTAACTTGCTTTACGGGAAAGCATAGCAAATTATTCATTCATTTTTAACACTTACGGGACGGCACCGATTTCCAAACAATCTACTGTGCCGGCTGAAAACTTGATTTCATTGTGTATGTTATGCAATTTGTTTATAAAATTATGTGATTATTGTAAGACACACTTTTATCATTTTATTTTTGATCATTTATAAAGAATGGTGACGTTCAAAACAATTTTCAAAATGCATAGTTGGTTGATTTTGACATGTTTTACAATAAAATGTTGTTCGCCGCCTTCCTCCTAGTGCTTTCTGTCAGACTGCCACTGATAATCAGTATATTTGTTCATTTTTGTGCTGCCGTTCTGTAATAGAGCTAATATTTTTAATGATGCACAAATGCCGGTTAAGGGCTATTATAGACTATAAAACATGTTGCCTCATGTATATATGTCCAAGTAAAAATTGATGTCATTACTGCTTGACATCAGATTTCTCAAAGCAGGATCGAACCCGTGACTATTTCAAGTGCATTATGTAAGAACAACTTTTTCGATTTGTTAGTATTTTGCTATAATTAACATTTGAATATACATTAGTAGTATGTTGATAATTTCTGCCGCTATCATATACATAATATATAGTATTACATAATATAAAAATTATTATTATTAATTATTATAATTTTCATTAGAAAAACAATAATATTTAAATTGAGTTTTAGAAATGTAGTTTCCGAGCAATGAGTAACCGCTATAATAGTAACCCATAACTGCATGCAATAAATTTGTGGTTTTCCTTTCGAATCAATATCTTATTAGCGGTTACATGTGATTTTACATATTTGTTTCCCAAGTGATTAACAATCATTAGGTAATAAATAAAGTAATTTAAAATTATTTACTCCGAAAAATATTAATACTACTTTCCAAGTTAGCTGTAAAAGGTTTGATAATTAAAGAATATTCAATGAGGTCTTAAATATAAACTGGTAGCAAACTCATAAATTATGTTTTATATAATTTACGACTTAAAAGTCGTTGACAATTTATTTTATATATTGAATGGGATTAATTTAATTGAATGTGGTTTTTGAATAATAGATAATCATAATTTTTATCTGAATATGTTATTACTAAAGCAGTTTCACTGGTTGAACATAGTTGGTTCTTGGAGTGTATAACCCATTAAACCCATTTAAATTGGTGATAAAATTTTGAATATCAAAATAAGTTTGACTGTTCCTATATTCTCTCAAGAGATTAGAATCTTTTATTTTACTTACGATCATGAAAAATATTCAAACATTACTTTTTTATTATCTTATGCAAAAACTATTCTATTTTTACGCTCCATTTCTGTCTCTGAATTATTAAAGTCAAATGCGTCTAAGAGTTCCTTCACAATGAATTATTACGTGTGAATCATTTTATATTTGTTCACAACAAGCAGCAAAAACCGTACATTTTCCTTTTAGAATAATCAAATCATTTTATGTAAATTAACATCTTACGAACAGGTTCAAAGTGTCAGGTTTGTTCTGAAAATAAAATGTGAGTCAGAATTTGTATGATGCGAAATTATGTTGTTTCTTTAGAAAATTATTTGATACTCTTGTAGCACTTAGCAGATTGGAGTTTATTTTATTTTTACAAATGAGAGTTGTTTCCTGAGATCAAATGTAAATGAATATGAAGGTTACTTCGTAATATAAATATGATTATGCAGAAAGAAGGGAGCATTTAACGCCAACGCACAGCAGAAAGAATTATACCTACTGGTGCGTACAAGTAATCTTTGCTGCAAGTAGACTGATGTAAGGATTAGAGATGGAAATGAATAGTTACAAAAAGAATAATTAAAAAAAACGAATAATATTATTGAAAATATTGCTGTACACTATTTATGATATAATATCAATTACTTTGTACAATAAAGCAGAATTTAGAAATGTGAGAAAAAAATGTAGAAGATTGGTAGTTTAGCCCTTTTGCTACAAGAATGCTTTCAGGAGTGATACTGCTATACGAGACAGCAAGTCATTATAAATGAAACTGCAAAGCAAATTAAAATAAAAAAACAGCATTTCTAAAAAAATATAAACCAGAATAACTAATTCTCACTAAATCTTTCCAATAATTTAACCAGAGTGATAAATGTCGCCTATAGGCAACGCTATATATGAGACATATAAGATCAAGCAATAAAACATTCCATTGGGACAAAATTCATCAATTATGAGGCACTTAATCATTATAAAAATAACTAACTAGTTTATTCTGCAAACATAATAAATATACATTCAACTAAAAAAAAAAACTAGTTTATTAAAGACTTACAGCAAACAAAAAGAATACATAACTGTCGATATATTTGTGGGTTCATTTTTATAATATTTTAATTCAACATCACTATTTCAATATATGTTTCCTTTTATTTATTTTATTTATTTTTGAATTTACCTTTTAAATTTTTATCATTATAATTTGCAACTATGACTTAATTTAAACATATTTAAATAATTTTATTCAAACATCAGCTTTTATATAGAAAGAGAGCCAGTTTTGAATTGAGTTTACTAAATTTTTAATTGAATTTTTTGTTAACTGCATGTTTATAACCAATAACCATTATCATTATCATTAATCAATCTATTATTAACATTATCATCACATGTCATGTGCTATCTATAATCTTCAAACATTAATATTATAGCCATTATATAAAACTAGGATTAAGTTATGTTGAAAATATTCATAACTCATAATTTTTCAAGTCCGGGGGCATGCTAACGCCTTACTCAACCCTGGTCTAATAAAATAATATTATCATATTTTATTACCTTCATACAGGATAGCAATAATAAACCCTCGTCCCTTATTAGAGAATTTCGAAATACTAAATAATCCATCTCATTGTCATGTATCCTGTCACTAAATCTATCATCATACCATTGATTCTAAGAACCTTTAATCACCTGTACCGGGTTCACTGCATTTTATTTCATATGCATTAGTTACCTTAAATTAGGCTATTATTAGTTGGTTTCATCCTGTTGTGAATGCTTTTTGAAAAATTAAAACATTTATTTATTTATTAAGTCATCATTTCTGTCTACTGTGTAACAATTTAATATAATCTTTTCTTTTTAAATGTCTAGCATTGAGAAAGAACAAATGCATTAGTGATGTGCCAAGTCGAATCAAGTGATTCGAATCATTCGAATCAAGCCTTTAACGACTTGATTCGAATCAGATTTTACTTGATTCGAATCAACTCGCATCAAGCCGCGAAATATTTACTGTGATAAAATATGTATAACACAAATTGGTCATAAATATAAAATTTTTCATAAAATAAATATAAAAAAAATGGTTAATTTAATTCAATATTATAATAATATAAAAAATAAATATCATAAATATAAAAAAAATAATGAATTAATCATGCGAGCCACCCGACTTTAATATGCTTAAATGTATCAGCCAACTCCAATAGTCTTTGTGTGATTTAACCGCATTCATCGACTAACTATATCATCCGACTTCATATGACTCAAACCGAATCAAGCGGCGATATGAGTTATTCCGACTTTATGACTCAAACCGAATCAAGCGGCGATATGAGTTGTTCCGACTTCATATGAGCCAACTCGAATCAAGCGGCGATATGAGTTGTTCCGACTTCATGAGCCAAACGAATCAAGCGGCGTTTCGAGTTATTCCGACTTCAATTCTGATTCGAAATCATCCCGACTTCAAGCCGTTCGAGCGATATGAGTTCAAGCGATATGAGTTAACCGTTGGGCGATACAATGCGTCGTCGTTCTTGCGTGTTTATTTATTTACGGAGCGCTGAGAGCGATTTTATTCGTGAAATATCATACTCAATTTTGATAATAATTAAGTGTTTTAGATTTTAAATGTTATTAGAATAAACCACTCGAAATTATGAAACGAGTTTCGGGAATCTTCATATAATTCTCTTTTGAAACAATACTAAAACACCAGAAAGTCAGTAATAATATGTTAACTTCTGATTATGTAAGTAATGGCAAATTCACATTAATGAAATTAACTTTCAGCTCTCAGTTTAGATGCCATCCTTTACTGATTACATAGTAAAATAAACAATCGACCCATGATTCCAAATATTATTTTATATGCTTTAGTGATGCACATTTGTTTGGTAATCTATTATTGTAAAATTAATTTGAAGATATGTTTTTAGCCGTCCTCAAAATTACATCATTTTTAATAATTTTCAGAATATACTTTTTGATAGTGATTTATGTTTGCAATGTCTACTTTGTTGGTTATATTGGTTAAACTGACATTTTGATTATAAATTTGGATCACTTTTACTAAATAATACATCCATGATTTTTTTTGTCCATATATATACTTGATTCGAGTTGATTCGAATCATGATTCGAATCAGGGTTTTTTCTGATTCGAATCATTCGAATCGGGAATTTTTCGAGTCGGCACATCACTAAAATGCATGAATCGAACATATCTTAAACTCTTTATGTAAAATTTCTCTATTTAGATAACTTTAAATCTCTACTAAGTTTTCAATTACTGAACCCATGAATTATAAATAATTTATGATAATAATGTTAGAATTTAGAACGTATTTGAATTTAGATGTAGGGCATTTCAAAAGCGAATGGAAATCATACAAATTTAATTATAACGCATTACCACCAGTATGTAGGACATTAGTACCTCAAATTAATACCTGCTAGTGTTAATAGTGTTTCAACATATACCTTAAGCGGAAAGGAAGTGGGCAGACTTAACCTCATTGAGAGGCATGTTGCGTGATTATGGTTTCTTGTATTTACGCACTTTACAGCTATCAATTACTGATACTTACTCCGCCTCATCGATTTAAGCATCGTTAAATATTTTTTATTGCTGAATAGTAATTCAGCAGCTATACAAGCAATATTGTATCCTCTGAATTTCTTGCCATTCATTTTATGAATTGTTGTTTATGTTATTGATCAGAGAATCTATAAATTGGATGTTAGATGAATGTGTTCTGAAAAATAGGAATATCATACCTTGATATCAAATTAAGCGAGATACTTATTATTCATATTAAATTCTATAAAAACTTATTATTAATTAGAATAAAAAAAAAAAAAAATAGCTTTTTATTTTCTGTATATAGTTTTTTTATTCGCCAGAGATGGTGTGGGTGAAAGAAGATCAATCTATTATCAAATTAATCTTTCTCTATTT
Organism: Ctenocephalides felis; assembly: GCF_003426905.1. Taxonomy (NCBI): domain Eukaryota; kingdom Metazoa; phylum Arthropoda; class Insecta; order Siphonaptera; family Pulicidae; genus Ctenocephalides; species Ctenocephalides felis. The sequence goes on along the minus strand of NW_020537890.1, from coordinate 1,275 downwards.
CGACCTTAGTGCCAATATTATTATGATTTTTATTACTGAATGGTAATTCAGCATCCAACAATTAATATTGTACCCTCTGTATTCTTGCCATTCACTTTTATGAATTGTTGTTGATGTTATTGACCAGAGAATCTATAAATTGGATGCTTAGAGAAATGTGTTCTGAAAAGTAGAATATCATACTTCGATATTAAATTAACCGAGATACATATTAAATGCTATGGAAACTTAGTACCAATTAAAATAAAAAAGAAAATAGTAACTTGTTCGTTCTATATAAAATAATTTTTCAATTCTTCAGAGATGGTGTGGGTGACGGAGCTTAACCAATTATCAAATTATTTTTTTCTTTTTTGTGACCATATATATACTTAGAGATACATATTACTCTTTTAAAAAAGATGATTTTATATAAAAATAACAATCTACAAGTTTTAGAAAGTGTAGTTTGAATAAATTTTCTGTTTTCTATTTTAATTTATTTTCTAAAAAGTTTCGCGTAATTCCTTTCGTATTCCAGCTCTTCGATTAGCACATTTCTGTCTTGAAGTGCAGAGTAAAAAATTGTAATGACATACAATTGAACGCAATGCAAGTTTTTTGTGTGGATCACAGAGCGTGTGATTGGAATGTAAATGGCTGTATTGCGACATTTGACCGGATTGAACGAAAGCAAAAAAAAACTTCGTAAAAGTGTAATTAAGCTAAATGTTATGTAAAATGGAGCAATTTGAATTATAAAGCAAGATGGTTTAATATTTTGTTTTCAATATTATTATTATAATTGTATGCAGGAGTGAATTCGAAGATCCACATTACATCAAACACCTGACAATAAAATAATTAAATCATTACTACTGTAATAAGTTAAGCAATTTTAATAAAATAATTACAAATAACAATAAATATAACTCTAAAAACTAGACAAAATCACCCCTAGAATGAACTTTTGAATACACGATATACGCTTGAACTGATGACAAGTGAAAAGACTGTGACAATGACGCTCAACATCTGACACTATTGTGATCCAAGCTTTTTTAACGTGAAACAGTCGCAAAAACTTTACTAAAACCAGCTAATTAAAATGAGGCATGTGTCATTTTGTCCATTTATACTATTTTGTCTGTATTTTACCAACTTTTTGTTCTAAAATTACTTTTGACTAAAAATCGACTAAACTCAGTTCAACTCAACTCTTTGGACACGGATGAACAAATATGCATTGAAGTCAATTAAAAATAAGAATAATATACCATAAGATTATTATCAAAA
>NW_020537889.1:0-28187 GCF_003426905.1 Ctenocephalides felis | reverse complement strand
AAACATTTGCAACAAAAGCAAAAGTTACAGTTCAATTATTCGCAATAAACGAGTCATTTCTAAGCACTGACTCCCCATTTCTTATAATTTGTTTATATTTTTTAACAAGTTCCGATTCAACTAAATCAGCTCCCAAATTTTCGTCCAACAATTAATATGTTTTGCAGGTTTGCGCTTCTGGGATTGAACACTAGATAATTTCTTTTTCGATTCCACGGTAACTTCAAACAAAGAAAAAATTGAATAAGTAGATTAAGCAATAAACAGAGCTGATATTTACTAATTTGCAGAATTATTATCGGTTAATTGTTTCTACTGATATCACATTGCAAAATAAATATGCTTTCTGTGTATCCCTAGTTAAGTTAAATTATTTATTATAATTTATTAAGTATTCTAGATTTTAAATAAATAATTCTAGATTTTATATAAAAAAATAGAAATATTGTATTATAAATTTAATTTCCGAAACTCGTTTTGGCGCCCCCTAAGGCTTGCGCCCGCATTTTTTGCATGCATCGCATGCAAGGCAGGACCGGCCCTGATTGTATGTATATTTGAGTTTCTTTTTTTTTTCTTTATTACACCAAAATTATAATATAATTTAGTACACTAATGAAACGTGAACCACTGGGTTTTCCTTTTAAAATTTAATATGTTATGTGTCAAAATAATTACTCAATGTCTTTTTATTTAGACAGATTGTAATTTATAAGAAAATAAAAAAAAAAATATTTATAAAATCAATTATCAGTAGTACTAAAAATAAAAACAACCAAAGCATGTAATGAAATATAGACAAATCAGGATCACATTGACGTGAAAACTTTTCACGGGTAAACTTTGACGTGGAATTTTTGAATCTAGTATAAGACGTGCAAGCAGCCTTTGAAACAATCTTCCCGATTAATTACGATTTACGACACTTACGGATTTAAATTAAGTGCCTCATTTTAAATACGATTTTGTATTTTACGTTTAGGATAATAATAATATGTGTATGCATTTATGCATTTTTGTTTGTATGTATGTAAATTGCATCGATATATGTATTTTTATCAGATATACCAATTAAATAATACTAATTAAATAATACCAATTTAATAATACCAATTAAACCTTCGCGTATCTCTCGTCTCTCGGCAGGCATTACTTCATGGGGAGAGGTTCTAGATTTTTATGATGCATGTAAGTAAATAAAGGTCATAATATAAAGTGTGAAAAGATTTATAATTTTTGTTATAATATTTCAGTAATCTCTCATACCATGGTAATTTCTGATTGACAAGTATGTAAAAATTATATAAAATATATAAAATTATGATTATATCGTGTGTTGTACGGATCCAAGCTATTCAAGCATTTTTGATTCAGTACCGTATTGTTAAAGATGGGTTGCAACTTCAGGCTAAAATCGTGCGTTTTAGTTCGTCAATATAAAAAACAAAGAAAAAATGTTCTTCAAAAACGAAAAAATGGCGATATAATGAAGAGCGAACAGTTATCGGCTAAAAAATGAGGTACGGTCGACCCTACAATCAAAATCAATCGACACATGCCCGACCCGGTCAGACAAAATTCGAGCGCTTCTACTGAAAACGGTAATAATACACTGAACAGACAATACTTTAAATTAATAACGAGCTCGGGTGATCCCGCGTATTATTTCCAAGGAAGCAATAAAATTATGAACCCAACCTGTAATTTAGAGCGAACAAAAAAACTCATGCTCAGGAGAACACACATATACTAAGTTGGTAAATAACACACTCATATTATTTGGACGTACCGATGAAGCTCTCATAATTTATTACCATTTTCGATTTGTCGATGAACTGAATTACAGAAATTGATCCACTAGCTATATTGGATTGGAAAGTGCCCAAATTGGATTAGAAATGTTCATACAATCATAGATAAAATATTAAGCAAGAACATAATAAAAAAACAATCAATCTAAGGACCTGGACGTAATACGAACATAAAATTATTAACAATCAGTTGATCAAAATTGATAAGCAAATGGACAATTGTTGCTATATATTTTAAGATGTTCGTGATTTTATACTAGTTGCAAGTTGTGAATTATTTAGAAGCAGTAGAAAAATATATTCGATCAATCTAAGTTCTCATCCATCTTAACAGCCTCATCGTCATTACCAAAAACATAACGATGTGTAGCATGGAAGCGGCCGACTGTTAAACAAATGATAAATATAACTGGAACCCGCACTGAAATCGGCTGAAAGTGTATGCCTTGGTAAGAAAAAGTTTCGATGCAAATGGTAATTTGACCTGCTGCCACCACACAAGATGTTTGTATGAGTTATGGATGAAGTTTTCTTTTTTTCCACGTCAAGAGAAACAAACGGTTTAAAGCGACTTTTTCACAAGCTTCGGATTAAACGCTTTCTTATCGTTTCGAATAAATCATTCCAGTTTTGATTGCCCAGCATGTTTTTCTAACGCATAAAAAATGGAATAAAATAACATCACAAATAATATAAATATTATCAACATACGTACACAAAATTCATATTTTTTTAATAAATTGCATATTACTATTTAATAAAGAAAAGCATATAAGTCAAATTATATTATTGTTTGATCAAGAGATCAATCAGCATTTTGATAATTAGTGATTTAAAAAGTAATTTGATGAAAAATGAATAGATTGTGTCATTTACATGCCGATATCAATAGTTTGTATATCACATATTAAACTCTATAAATTGAATATTATTTCACAAATTCAACTGACATTCTATATAGCAGAATAAATTTTTCTTTTTGATTTTCATGCATTTCTGCCAACAAAAACATGGTATCGCTAAGCCTTCATATTTGAATAAACGTCATTCATAATTCTGTCGTTGTTTCATAACAGATTTAAAAAACAATGTTTGTTTTTAATCAAACATTCTGCATATGTAGTTTTGAATATATATCACATATGCTTATTAATATAAATAAAAAGCTTTGTAATGCGAAACTCAATTATTTTCATTCGGTTGTTTTATTGTTATTTGTGATATATAAAAATTTAACGCCAATGCAAGTTTAAGCATTTTGTTGAAATGAACAATAAATATGAAAATGCAATTTAACATTTCGTAATTAAAGTATTTACAATTTTATTTATTAGAGAATACTTGCAACTTTTTTATAAAAATCGTAGGAAAAATAATTTAAGGAAAATCTTTTAGAAGATTACAACAGCATATCAAAGAATGAACAAAATATGAAGAATTAAATATAGAAATAGAAAATATGATGAATAGCTAAAGTATCCCATTATACCGTCCTGGTTATTACTGTGTGTGTACTTAATTTTAAAATACTTTTGAAATGAAACGCTGTGTTTCGCCTGTATTTAATTATTTCAGTTTAAATATCACTATTGTGGCTTCACTAAAGGATCCTTATTGAAGCCATGCATTGCACCCACGGATATATAATAGAACTAGGTAGTACAATTTTGAACGTGTGTTTGTTCACATTTTGCAAACGACTGCAATCCAGGACCAAATTAGTCCAAAAATATAATATATAAAATATAATAGAGAAAAAAAAAATGAAATTATGGATTCATTTACTTTAACCGTTTGAGTCCTAAGGGTTTACCCTACGCATTATAATATTCATCTCTATAGCAATCAAACGATTAAAAATGTCCATAAATGTAACATATGAACTCCTAAGCACCATACGTACTGGATATCACTACTGAAAGTTCATCTTTATCATTATCTTTGCTTGATTATTAATATTTTATTAAAAGTGCTGAATTTTATGAAAACTGTATTAGTTATGCTCCTCACTCATCCTCAATTCTGAAATTATTATCCTGTAGTAGTCAGTAGATCAGATAGTTGGGAAATATTGGTAGAAGTAAAAAACTAAGGCACATAATAATCACAGACTCCCATAAATAGTATTTTCCTAAAAACGTAGTATTTTCTTTTACTTATCAAAAATATTACAGAATAGTTATGATTAATGAATTCTACATTTGTTGTTTACCACAAATTTAAGCAATTAATTTAAATAAAAATCTAAATAAATGTACATTGATGATATTAATTTTTATTCACTCTAGGGTGGTCCTTAATATGTACATTTTCGAATTTCCTTGCTCCCAAGTGCTCAAATGGTTCCAAACTGATAAAAAACAATTCTCTGAAAGTTTTAGTTCTTAATATTAACTTTTAGATAGTGCGCAATTCAATCAAACTTCGTATGGAAATAGCATGGATAAATTTTTGAAAGTTAAAAAAAAAAATTTGTAGGTATAACTTAGCGACAAATGAATTAAAAGTGAAAATTCGTGTCAATTTTTACTGAAAATTCGACGCTCTGCAAAATTTATGAAATGTTTTCATGCTATTTCCATACAAAACTTTGAATTGCACTCTATCTAAAAGACAAAAGTAAGAGCTAAAACTTTCAGAGAATTGTTTTTCATCAATTCGGAACCATTTGAGCCCAAGGGCAAGGAAATGCGAAAATGTCCATACTAAGGACCAGCCTAATCAACTCATATAAATTTTTTATCAATTGTTCGGTTCAGGAAATTGAATTTATTAGCAATAATCCGTATTGAGTACATAATTAAAATCTTGAAAAAAGATGAAATATTAATAGAGTTGGTTACGGTTCTGCTTAAATGCGAGTCGTTGACGCGCGACACAAAGAGCAGCCAACACAAAACATGCAAGACGTGTGCCGGCTTGTGCCGAAATGAAAATGCCATTGTTTTACAAAGGAAGTTCGCTCCAGTACACGGTAGCGAAATTCAATGAATATTTTATTGGTATTTATTATGCCTCATGAACAATTACAAGACTCACTGGACGAAAGCTAATTACACGCCATTTAAATTAATTAAATTGGCCTTGGACTGATTGTAACACGGATTTTGAATATTTTGTCATTTTGACAAATGCTCAGATGAATTCCTTTACAACTGCAAAATTGATGATGAGGTGGGTATGAATATAATAGTGAATTAAGAAATAATTAATTACACTCGAGTATCCATCGATGTTTGAAGAAAGGATTAACATCTTTTGTCTTCCTTGATAAATGATATCGTATTGCAAATCCTAGATGTTGCGCTAGGTGTAACACTTATCCTTCCCATATTGCTTTGCTGCAAACACAATCAATCAATATGTCAAGCCAGGCTTTAGTCAGTCGATTGATTGATATTTGAATATAATAAATATGTATTATGAATCTGTCGCAAGTGGCGCGTTGGCGGAATTTATTTTCGAAAGAATTGCTTCATAAGTAATTAGCGTCACAGCATATAATAAATGCAGAATTGATTAAACAAATTTCGAAAGTATTAGTTTTTATAATAAATAGTAAAATAAAATTGGAATTATATTTTGCTATATGCAGTTATAAATGAGCAATATAGAGTTTTAACAAATAGAACAAAACTAGTTGATATTGGTATTTTGCCTTGAGGCAAGTTACACGAACTTCCCGATATGTGTAAATAATCGACTTAATTAATAAAAAATAAATGAATTTATGAGTGATTAAAAGTATTCCGAGTGGATTTATTACACATGATTGATAACGAACGAACACGTTAACTCGGAGTATTTTTTAAAAGCAAATTTTCAAAAATCACCAATTTTTATAATTGAATCAGTTTAATGGTTTAGTACATAGGTGGGGAACCTGCGGCCTCGAGGCCGCATGCGGCCTCCGGGAGGTTCTTGTGCGGCCCCTTGCCGTCTGGTACAAAATAGCAGAGTTACTTTTAAACAACTATTGTACATCAACGTCATGACAGTTTCGCGAAAAATCCCACCAAAAACAGTTATATTGTAACATGACATCAGATTACTAGCCTGAAACACATACTCTTAGACAGATACAAAATAGAGATGTAATATATTATATTAATATTATTTAATATAAGTAATATTTTCGATTTCGCAAGACATCGCCTATTATATGATTCAATAAGTATTATATAAAAATTAACAGTACAAAAGAATCGTTAGCACCCGGATTGAAGATTTTTATGCGTATCCGTAGTAAAATGATAAAAATTTATACTTCTCGCAACCAAAAAGCAAATCCGCAGCTTTGGCGAAGATCGGAGCAACCAGATTTTATCTAGATATATTGGAAAAAAGTTAACGTTACGTTTAATGCATTAATCCTTTTTTTGAAGTAAAACTTCTTTAGGCGCGATATGGGTGTAAAAATTTCTTTAGGCTACACGGGTGTAAATCCGTACAAATGCAACGAAAACGCCAATGTGAAGTTGAACACTACGACGCCGTAAGCGCTGATGTCGCGAGTATCCACTCCCGTCATGTCATGCGTAAGTCGAGCGCTAAACCCGCTAAACCCTATATGAACTTGCATTAATTGAATCACGTTTTTTTACAAAAGAAGAGGTTACTGTATTATGTCCTCATGGAATAAGACTTTTCTTAGAGAATAAATGTGTCATGGAATATAATAAATTTATACTGAATCTCGTTGAAGACAAAATAATATCTACTGCCACGGATATTTATGTAGGTTGCCATGCGACATATCAACAATCATACATTCGTCAGCAGTTTCACAAAAATCGGTTATTGATACCGGGGCTTTGCCGTATGAAATAATTTCAGTTCTGAATAAATTTGGTTGTGTAGGAAAATTAGTGTACATAGAACGTGGCGATAATGATGAACTTCTACGTTTATGGTTTGAATTTCCTGGTAAGATAGGTAACAAAATTAGGAAGAAAGCTGCACATCATATTCAAACTCTTAATATCAGTAGGACAGCTGTGCCGATTCTCAGGAGATCTTATTATTATTGATGTTATGTGATTATTAATAGATGATTTTTAAAATTTAAATATGATGTTTTTTTATTTTTATCTTAATTGCCTACTCATACAATATTAAAAGTTTTACTTCAATCGCGTGTGATCCTTACGCGCACTCTTTTTTTTGTTATGGTAACTATTGTCATGAATGACAACAAGCAGGAATATTCATACCGAAAGTTCACAAATAAATTTAATCTGGTTTTTCCAGAGCCCGAAATTCTCTAAATTAACCTTTAACAAGTTTAGATATTATTTTTTCAAAATAAAAATCTGTCAGTGAATTCAATGTTATAAGAAAAATATATAATTTCTTATTTCAAATAATTATGTAACAATAAGAATATGAATGTCAAATTCAAATCAAAAGACTTTAATATCATTTTTATATAAAAAATGAATGTTTAAATGAAATTAAAACGAACTGTAATTCGATTTTATCGAAACGATGTCGATTTTATCTCATTACATACGTTCGAAACATACCAACTTTTTTTCCCAATCTTCAAGAAAAATAAATGAAATTCAGTTCGATTTCCTTCGACACCCAGAAATTTTACATCTCGACATTTATTAAAAATTCATTTTATCATAAATTGCTTAGGTGCGAAGCAAAAAACAAAGCCAAACTAGTTGGTATTGGTATTTTGCCTTGAGGCAAGTTACATGAACTTCCCGATTTGTGTAAATAATCGACTTAATCCATGATAGATAAATTAATTTATGAGTAGTTAAAAGTATTCGAAGTGGATTTATTGAAAATCGAACACGTCAACCCGGTCGGAGTGTTTTTTAAAAGCAAATTTTGAAAAATCAATTTTTAAACTTGAGCCAGTTTTTTGTAGGATTTCAATTGTTTATCATGTTCATTAAGACCAAGTACTCTATAGTTATACCAAGCAAATCGTCTCATTTTAATTTAAACAAATGTCAAAAGAACTACTCATTTTCTCAAACTTTGCTAAATTTTTAAAACTAAACTATTTGTCGTAAGGCATTAATATTTCAGTAAGTTCAACAAGACCATGATATATAACGCCAAAAAAGTTCCGTGAAAATCGGCTTAATTGTTTTTTTCAACTGTTAATTACAAGAAAACGGCTCGGTAGATTTTCACCTAAAACTAATCAGTATCATTCCCAACTAATATCTTTCGAACAGGTTTTGATTTTTTAATCGATTCGGTAGTATCAGCACAAATGTGGACCAAAAGTTCAACACTTTTTTCGAAATTACAAAGAAACGGCTCGGCCGATCGTCGCACAAAACTGAGAAACAATAATCCTCATCGAGATACATCAAATGGTTGTTAAATTTCTGAAATCGGTTCAGGCGTTTTTGAGCAAACCTCGATGGAAGTTCTAATTTTGACAAATGCCAAAAAAACCATACTAATTTTTGCAAACTTTGACGAATTTTTAAAGCTAAACGAGTTGTGGGTCCGTAATATTATTGTATGATCTAGAAGACTATGGCATCTACCGTCAAAAAAATAATAATAAAAATCGTCAAATATTTTTCTTAAAAAACTTTATTACAAGAAAACGGCCTGGCCGATCTTTACCAAAAACTAATCAGCACGATTTCCAACCAATATCTATCGAACGGTTTTTGAATTATCAAAATCTATTCAGAATTTCGGGCTAAAACGTGGACGAAAAATTTTTCACTTTTCTGCGATTTAGAAAGAAACGGCCCAGCCGATCATCGCACGAAACTCAGAAACGCTAGTCCTCATCGAGATACATCAAATGGCTTTAAAGTTTTTCAAATCGGTCCATCCGTTTTGGAGAAAACGTCAATTTACGGCAAAAAATCTGTTCACACTCACACACACACACATACACATACTTTTTCCAAATTTGGTCTCATTCGATTCAGAATGGCTTGAAACGTCGAGAAAACATAAAATTAGCGAGTCGGATTTTTTGATGAAAACATTAACTTCTCCTTCGGGAAGTTAATAATTTCACGAAAGTCACTTTTTTAGGTCAATCAGCTTATGCGGCCTCTTTCATTGCTGCCTAATTTAAGTGCGGCCTCTAATGGCAAAAAGGTTCCCCACCTCTGGTTTAGTATGTTAAATAAAACCTTGGTACTCTATCGTCATACCAAGTAAATCGTCTAATTTTTAATGTTAACAAATGTCAAAAAAACTACTTATTTTCTCTAACTTTGATAATTTTTTAAAATAAGTAGTATAACTTGTCGTAAGGCCGTAATATTTCAGTAAGTTCTATAAGACCATGATATATTTATATATCGCCGAAAAAACTTTCATAAAAATTGGCTTAATTTTCACCTAAAACTAATCAGTATCATTCCCAACTAATATCTTTCGAACAGTTTTTGATTTTTCAAAATCGATTCGGTAGTTTGAGCTTAAATGTGGACTATAAGTTTAACACTTTATTTCAAATTACAAAGAAACGGTTTGGCAGATTGTCGCACAAAACTGACGATAGTCCTCATCGAAATACATCAAATGGCTTTTATATTTCTGAAATCGGTTCAGGCGTTTTTGAGAAAACGTCGATGGAAGGTTTAATTTTGACAAATGCCAAAAAAACGATATCAATTTTTGCAAACTTTGACTAATTTTCAAAGTTAAACCAATTGTCGTAGGGCTGTAATATTTTAGTATTACCTAGAAGACTATGGTATCTACCATCAAAACAAATCATAAAAATCGTCGATTTTTTTTTTTTAAAACTCTATTACAAGAAAACGGCCCGGCCGATCTCTACTAAAAACTGATCAGCACGATTCCCAACCAATATCTTTCCAACGGTTTTTGAATTTTCAAAAACGATTAAGAATTGCGGGCTAAAATGTGGACAAAAAATTTTCCATTTTTCTGCGATTTACAAAGAAACGACTTCTCCAATCGTCACACAAAACTCAGAAACGCTAGTCCTCATCGAAATACATCGAATGGCTCGAATTTTTGAAATCGGTCCAACCGTTTTTGAGAAAACGTCGATTTACGGCAAAAAATCTGTTCACACACACACGCACATACTTTTTCCAAATTTATTCTCATTCGATTCAGAATGGCCTGAAACGTCGAGAAAACATAAAATTAGCGAATCGGATTTTTTGATGAAAACAAACTTCTCCTTCGGGAAGCTAATAATATCATTAGTTCATTTTGTTCAATAAGATCAATCAAGGATCATTTCATAAGGTAAAATAATAAAGTAGAGAAACACATGCCCATTTTAATATGATACTCTTACAGGATCAATGAAGATCTCAGATTGCAGCCATCGATAAATCGGTATCATTACATTTAATCATTATTTGAAGAGGGTTCCTCAGGCGGAACGCGTCCAGCTTATTGGCTACTTGCTTCCCGAAACGAGTGGCAAGGCATATCCGTTAGCGGCATACAGATTACCCTAATTCAACAGAATTAGAATTCCGAAGACAACACTCGTGTAGTCTTATCTAAATAATGAGCACAATGCCGCGTAATGCCTACTACCCGTTACCTTGGTCGATAATGAAGACAGGCAGCCCAATATACTTCGGGATAGTCGGAAATAAATCACATCGACCAGCACCTTGGATGTGAATAATAGGATTTATATATCGAAGTCACTATTTATAAAATAATTCAACACCAGACACCATTTATATTAATTATAGCGACCGAAATATAATTATTCAATTTTATTAAAGATCTGACAGAATTTATTATTTTATATGATATATAAATAATATAAAAATTTAAAAAGTCTATATAATTAAAATTCAAATTTGATTGTGACAATCTTGTAGCAAATTATTTTGTAAGAAAATATGGATTGTATCCCATATCATTAAACAGAGATTGATATAATAATAATAAACTCGTAAGAAATGTTCTATATCAGTTCTAATTACTATTTATGGAAATGTATGGCACTGAAGAATAAACAATAACAATACAGACTTATAAATCATATACAAATTCAGTACAAATTTATAAACATAACATTGTATAGAGAAGTGGATTCCCACATGACAAATATGTATAAATAGAAGTGTATATTTGCAATGTTTATAATACTAATACGAATAATTATGTCACTATATAATATATAAACAGCTTATCCTTATATTTATCTATATTTATAGGTTGTGATAGAAATTTTCCATTATTACTGATTATAATATGGATAATTACGATTGATTAGTTATAGTGCATTATATAATTGAATGATTGTGGTAACATGAAATAAGTAAGTGTGCGATGAATATTATCAAGTTTTGAATTTGTTTACAATGATGCATATAAGTGTTTAAATTTTTAAAAAATTCTTCATAAAAAGTATAAATGGACAAGAAATTAAACTGAAAAATCCATATTCAAAAAAAGCGTAAATATCTAGAACACCTTAGAAGGTCGATGAATTGGCTCCTCAGTAGTAGATCAAAACTGTCGATGTACGATAAAATTTTATTATACAAGGTTATCCTCAAATCAGTTTGGATGTATGGCATCCATCTATGGGGTGCTGCTAAAGTCAGTAACATACAAATAATGCAACAATTCCAAAATAAAATACTCAGGGAAGCAATATCCGCGCCAAGGTATGTACCGACATGGCTAATTCACCAAGACCCCGATATACTCACAATCAGTGAAGAAATTAAAAAGAGTGCCCTTAACTTCAAGAGTAAAATTGACCATCATCCAAACGAACTGATAGCAAGTCTTCACAACACCACACATAAGACTAAAAGAAATGAAATTAATAGAAATAACACTTTAATCAATAATAAGTTGTTCTACCATATTATCTATGATAGGTGTGTGTATTTATGTGTATATGCAGTCTGTCTAATGCACTTTATAATTGTATGTATATATTCGAGTTTCCTTTTTTTCTTTATTATACCAAAATTTAATTAAGATATAATTTAGTACATTAATAAAAGGTGAACCGCTGGGTTTTCCTTTTAAAATTCTATGTTATTTGTTAAACTAATTACTCAATGTCTTTCTATTTAGACAGATTGTAATTTATAAATAAAATAAATAAAAAAAATAAAAAGTATAAATCATATCGATGAGTTTTGTGCAATGTGCTTGTTAATCATTATTCCATGATCGGTTACAGATTTAACATTTGTTGAATAATGCATAAGCGACATATTTATACAGTTGATATATACTCTGACCTTAGACCTTTGGAATGTTTAGTTTAGAAAGAAATCGAACAATAACAAATATCATATTCAGTCCACCTCAAAAATCTATAAAGAAAACGATGACACAGAAATAATTAGTATCGACTGGAGGAGCCCTGGAGTCATGCGTGAAGTCTAAACAAAAACTGTTCGGGCGTAATATAAAAACAAAATTTGTCGAAGTTTCATATTTCTTATAAGCAGAAACAATATGGTTCGGTCAGATGTACACAGCCCATGTTTGATGAAAGAACTTTAATACGTGCAGAAAACAAAACTCGACCAGACGTTGAATAACATTGAAATTCAAGAGAAGGAATACATTTTCCAGACTACGTGCCTGATCAGCGTGTCACATAGGACGAATATTAATCACTCTCATTGGGAAGGGTTTGCGAGTTTATTATTAGTTAGTAATGTAGAATTATAGACGTGATCTCGATATCTTTAATATATGCTCAGGAACAATATTGAGATGGATAAAATAAAGGGATCCATTAAGATTAGGCCGTGTATTGTGTACATATGTAAATGACGAATATGAAGGGAAACATGAATTGGGGAAGTGAAGGGTGCCTGAAGCGGTTACTATTATTTTTAGTGTAATCATTTTAAATACATGGGGCGATAGATTTATATCAAAGATATTTTCTAAATTTAGTAAAAAATATTCATTCTAATAATATTTAAATTAAAAATTAAAACATTAAATTGGCCACTGCGTTATTTTTTAAACATCACGCTCGTAAAGGGAAAAAATGGTTTTATATGAATGAACAAGGTAAAATAAAATCAAGTAATTATGATACTTTTTTAAAAGCATATTTATCATAATATGTACTTGTATTTTGTCAAGAGTCTTAATAAAAGGTCTCATTGGTTTTATAAAAAAAATGTTATTTACTTAAAATAACTGTGATTGACGAGTATACTCGTCATGAAAGTGTAGCAGAATTTTGGATATTGACGAGCATACTCGTCATGTGTATAGATCTTTGCCAATTGTGTATTAAGATTGCAGTTTTTTAAAAGAAAATACATTCTCAAATCTTAAGGCTATGCCGATATAAAATAAACATTTGTATGTGGCAATTTTACTTTTATATATTAAGGACACAAAAGTATGCGCTTTACAGTTCAATGAAAGTTCTCTAGTTTGCTAGTTAATTGATTATTCTATATCTATTATTCTAGTTAAGGTATTTTTTTGTATTTATTTGAACAGCGATCAGAACTTATGGTTTCTATGAGATGTTGTGATGAATCGATTACAAACTATGTTTGTTTTATTATAGATGGCAACCCAAACAGTTGTCACATCTCTATGTTTTTTCTATTATCTCTTTTATTAACAACTGTTCAGTAAAGGACATTCAATAAATTTGATAAATTTACAATAGTCGACCGAAAAGGGACATTTTATACTACAAGGGCATGTTGGAAAAAACAACTCAGTAGTTGTTTTTCCATTCGATATGAAATTCACAATATTTTATTGATAATTATATAATTTTAACTATTTACTTATTGAATAATTTCTATGTGATGAATTTTTTACAATTTTACAATTATTTTAATAGTGATGACTTTTTAATTGGTGCAGCAATGCCGTGTCAGGGCTATTTTCACTTGGAAACATCATAATAAAAGTGATAAAGTTTTGTTACACTAGGAAACATAATACAAGTGGCATGACCAAGCTTTTCCTTACTTCATCTTTTATGTCCGTATTAAGTAAGCTCAATTCGATGCACTGATGTCCAACAAAATAATTGTCATGAATTTCAATTCAAACCCTTCGGAATATAAAAAACTCAAAAAATAGTCCCACGCCAAAACTAACATCCAACGCCCTTTTTGAAAGTACAACACCCTTGTTCTTCACTCGACCATTAGTCTCGCATTACAATTACAAATCGGAATCATTTTGAATAAGCTACGGGCATTTGCACGCGTAATATGTGATACGTATGCAGAAACACGATAATTTCCCAGTGACAATGCGGGTGATAGAATAACTCCCTAAGAGAAATTAATTCTGGACCATTTTATGAAAATATTGCAGATATGAAATATTCGCAAAGAAATATAAAATATGTAATGTAAATATGAATAAAATAATTATTTAGAAATAAATATTGGAAATAATTGTTTAGAATCAGATATGTTAATTATGCACGTTCAGTAATTGTAAAGAACTTAGAATAACATAATTAATTGACCTTTATTTTTATTTGGTTTTATCACTATCACATAAAGCGGCAAAATTAAGTTAGTATTTAAAATTTAAGGTAAAGATCTGGTATTTGCAAAATTTATTTGCAGGTTTTGTGTTTTAATCTACAACTATTGAATGCTTTAAATTAAGACGCAGTATATTATCAGACGATTATTCAAAGAAAAGATGCTCTTTGACTTAGTATATAAGTAATTTATGCTAAGTTTTAGTAAACTGTTTTTTTCTTAATCTCATCAATCTGAACGTTAATATATCTGTTGCTGGGTAGCATTTTAAAATTATAACTTTACACATTGTCCAAAAATCTGAATCGATTTTTAAACATTTTGCTATTATATGGAAATAAAAAATGGATTGTTCGGACGTATTTTCGTTTTATTATATTGGCCATGACAATCATCATGGCATTGAGCTTTTACACGAATGGTTGCTACCCCGAGTAGAGGGGAAAGCGGAGAGTTTGATAAGACTAATAGTTCACTCTTACATGTAAAGTCCGCGAAACAACATGTATAATAAATAACCAATAAATATATCTTCTTTAATTATAACTTAGTAACAAATCAGTGATTGTAATAACTGCAACAACTACATAATATATTAACAAATCAGTGTTTAATATAGTCCACAGCTACAAGGGTTAAATTATAACCCAACAACCTGAGTTAATCGAAGGAGAGTTCTAATAAATTCTATTACTACGTACATAAATACATGGATGCAAACTCAAAATAATTAAATCTATTAAAGTCAGTACCTACTCACTGTCAACAATAATTCTCGATCTTCTCGACTATTTTCTTTAACTCATTTTAACAGATGACATATGTACAGCTGCATAAGGGAATACGCCACTAAAATAACATTTATACTACATGGTAAAAATCTCATACACTTTCGTATACGGTTGTAAACCTCAATATTCGCAAAATGTTCGCTTGAATGCTCAAAAGTTTCTGGTTCAATTTCCTTTCGCCTGCGAGTATCTGATGTGTCATAAATTATTCAGCGCATTTTTCATTAATTCTACATGAATTATTGCGGATTCCTCAATCCGCGCCAGTCGGAACAACAACGTGATAAAATCGTGACGTTAATATATGCAGTGTTTTTTATAATGTGCACTCACAAACAATCCGCCTGTAAATTTAATAAAACGAAAACATAGGTTCAATAATCTCTAATCAATTAAAAAAAAAACAAGTTTAAAAATACGATATTGTTTTTAAAACCGAGCGTCAACTAGAATTCGTTGATGAATTCCTTTGAAAGGACTTTTTTTGAAGGAATTGCAACTAGATTCTTGACAAACCAGCAAATAGATGGAAAAGTAATAAATTTGTGATGAAGCTTTGTTTAATTATTTGGGAATGGGCCACAAATCTATAATGAAATAAAACTATTATATTATTACCCTTTTAAAATAGAATGGCATTTCAAACAAACTCATTATACATTACTATTATACACTTGTAGGTATGAAATCTAAAATACTACTCTTGGTAAGTTTTAATTAAATTCATGCCTCGGCCGTGCGGACGTAAAATTAATATTACAAGATTATAACTTGCGACACTATCAAACAATGTCCGACTTAAAGATGTATTTTCCTACAACTTTATATTTGCATGGCCTGATTAAATCATTCTAATTCTCGAGCTAATTTTTCAATTAAATTCACTTCTAGATGGCATGAAAAGATACTATTTAATTACAAATAGTTATTTTTAACCCTTTCGCGACGAGATTGTTTTTAGCAGGAGTGACACTGCTGTACGGGTTAGCAAGCCATGCTAATATTTTATACACACCATATTTTAATATTTCCAATGATTATCAATAAAAAAAATAATTAAAAATTAGCAATTGTACTTCTAGAGAAGTAGCTACTACATTAACAAATTGAAATTTTCAATAATTTAACTCGAAGAAATAAGTTTTTGAAGCAAAAGTCGACACGTTGGTTGTCGCAGTTAAATGGTAGAAATAGATTGTTTAAGTGACTTCGTGACATTTTTTTAATGGAAAAAAATGTTAAAAAAGTAATGAAATAAATAAAATTTCAATACTTCAAGTAAGGGGCCGTTCAAGTATTACGTAAGCACTATAGGGGGGCGGGGAGTTGTTGATTTGTTTATTTTGAGTTGACATGGGGGGCAGGGAAGTCTGGATGATGATTACGTCATAGGTAGTATTTTAATTTTTTTACATTAATTGCAAAATGTTTACGTAAGCGTGGGGGGAGGGGGTAAGAGCTTTGCTTACTTTTGCTGACAAGGGGGATGGGGGGGTAAATAATTGTAATAAATCTGCTTACGTAATACTTGAACGATCCCTAATTGTTCACGAACGTAATATTAATTTAATTAGTTTTGATTAATCTGAACTTAGGAGCGAGATCATATATATCTATAAAAAATCTATAAAAAGTTATTAAAATAATCAAAATAGCATGTGCAGTGTTTTCAGTTTTCCATGGAAACCAAGGAATAAAAAATTGGATAGAACGTAAACCAAATTATATTTTCTTTTATCGCTTGATGCTTTTCATTAAAATATTTTTTGAACATTCAATAGAACTGTGCCGTTCAATATATCATTCATTTTAAATTAATGCAAGTTACTGAAAAAAATAAACGCATTCAATCATCATCATTCAACAGTAATTTTTTCACTGTTTTCTTAACCAAATGAAGCGTTCAAACTGTTTACTATTACTTAAAACTCAGCAAACAGATCAAAATGTATTCCAAAGCACCCCTAAAACACGATCCGCCTGTCGTGTTTCAAAGTTCAGAAATTGGAGCCTCAGAAGCCGCGGTCTGCAGTTATTTCCCGCGCGCTCATATTAATTCATTAACCGTACACATATTACACACACAATGAGTCAACCCCTATGACACGACCCCTAGGGGAGATGAAGGTTGGAACGATCAACCCTTTCCGACTCAACCGCAATACGTGATACAGTACACCGGGGTTTGTTGACACAAAACGTGAGAGCACATCGGGTCATGATACGCCTTATTAAATGCATGATAACAGCCGATGGGTAAACGAGTATTAGTTTTTCTTTTTGTTGCCGTAAAATAAAATTAGTTGTGGATCATTTTTGAAGCATTTGATTTAGATTTAACCCTTTCACTAGGAGAGGGGATTTTATAAGAATGACGCTGCCGGAAGGCCGCCCAAATACTTTTTAAGATGATCTACCCATCGATAAAAATATATTTAAGAAGTAAAAATTACACTTCTAAAAAACTAATTACCACTAGAATATATAGAATTCTAGAAGCAAAAGTCGATACATTTGATGTCGTCAATAGACGACATTCATACTCACAGGTCGTTAAGCAATTGTCCATAAACAACGCAAACATCAAAAGGACTAGTAGTAGAAAAAATAAAGTGATTTACATTGGTTTGGATCTTATGAATTATGTGAAAATTATAAAATGGTAATCTAAAAATGCAATAAAAAATCAATAAAATAACTTTATTTTGCTCTATAAAATTTAATGTCATGCGGTTGTATTTTAAGTAATGTCCAATTGAATAGTTATGCTGTTTGCTTAATAGTAAAATAAATCTTCAATTACAATAAATAACTCTAAATGATGGTACAAATAATATTATAAAGATCGAATTTATGCAAAATAAATGTTGGAATCAGCAGTAAGTATTAATTTGTACGAAACGTAAACTAATGCGGCGAGTTGGCACTTTTAATTATAAATATGAAAAAATTAATACTTACATCAAACCATAAAACGAAGACATTTTGATACCAAGGCGAAATAATCGAGCTCAATTTTTTTTGTAAAATTTTGTGATTTAAAAAAGAATTATATTAATAATTCAAGTTACTCGAAAAGTTGCGCACGCCAAAACAGCCATTACTTATGTATATTAACATCAGATTTGAGAATGATTTTTCGAAACATATCTTAAATCGCAAAAGGTTTACGAAAGCAATATCGGAGTAACCAAATAAATAATACAAAAGGCAGAAAACCCACACAATATCAAAAATAAATATTTCATTTTGATTCACAACAAAATCCCACTGTTCATGTTGGGGATCATCTGAAACAGCTTGACAATGATATCACTGCTTTATAATACAAAACCTGTCAGGCGCAACAATATTCAGAAAGATCTACCGAGAATGATATGAAAATATCATTGTAAATGGACAAAAGTGATTTAAGTTAAATTGAATGAAATGTCACATCGCTGGTTTTACAAAGAATTAATTAATTTGGCTGAATTAATTTTAATTTCAGTAATGAATGTCTTTATTACGTCTACAGAAATCAAATGTTAAAGCAGAGGTATCAGTATAGCATCAGAAATTAATATTACTTGCTTCATAAGCCAATCACATGAGACCGCCAAAGGTAAGCCATATGTCACATAGGTGAATTAATTATCCTGCAGCAGGACGTTACAAATTCGGTAATTTGCTGACCCGAATTCGCAATAATAACCGATCCAATACGACAATCAATGATTGACTGTATATATCAACCTAACTAATATATTGCACAATTAGAACAATATAAACCATATCAATTAGTAATTGACAAGAGCGGTAATTAATAATAATAATAATATAGTTATTATAATTTATGTGCATTCATCAATATTGAAATTCTATAATTTAGCAAAAAACTCGAATAATTGTTATGAACTTTGTAATTAGAGATTCAAATAATTGATTAATTCAATTGTAGGAAAGATTGAATAAGCGGGTAGTCTGATCTAAAGGCATAAATTTTATGCGATTTTTAAAGACCATAAAAAAGGCTAACAATATGTTTTTAATAGTTATTTTTATGTTGCAATCTTACAATAATGTTTTGAAAGTATAAAAAAGATAAAACATTAATAATAGTCATAAAGTTTGAAAGTGATAAAGTAGGGTACTCAAAAAATTGGCATTTCACCATAATTTTTGCCCTCCAAATAATCTAAAAAACTATATAAATGAATTATTAATCTAGAATAATGTCCCTATCGTCTGAACTGCGGACAAGTAAAAAGTAAAAAGTAAATTCCTTTTACTACTTTTGATTTTCACTAATTTATTTTATAAATAGTAATAATCGAAATTTGAGGATAAGCGTAGTTTATACTGAAGAAAATTTAAAAAAAAAAAACAGTAAAAATTTTAAGGAAATGGGTCTAGTAGAAATTGAAAAATCGTGGGAGAGGTTGTTTTGAGAAAAACGCGTTTAAAGTTTCCAAGAACAAAGCAGAAGAGGATTATCGTGGTCAAGCATCTATATTTCCGAAAATAATTTAAATTCTGAAAAATCCTCTTTTACAAATTGAATAGGGTTTTAATTGTAGACCAGAAATACCCCCTTAAGAATCCAGTCTTTTATTTGGCAATCTCGTAACTAGCCGAGTTAGACAGCACGATTTAAACAATTATTCTTGTTTTCGCATCATTTTTAAATACTTTTGCTTTCAATTGAAAAAATATTTTTGATCATTCACAAATTTAAAAAGTTTGTCGCTAGATAGCATTTTGAAATTGCAGCTTTATAAATAATTGCGCTTCTAGACAGCTTGTTGTCATATAGAAATTAAAAAAAAATAGATGAAAATTTAAAAAATAATTGTATCTATTGAAATCAGTTCCCACTCACTGTCAAAGTGTCAACACTGATTCTCAGTTTTCTTGACTATTTTTGTAGCTCACTTTAACAGATGACATATGTACAGCATACATAAGGAAATATACCACTAAAATAACATTTATACTGGCAAAAATCTCATACACTTTCGTATACAGTTGTAAACCTCAATATCCGCAAAATGTTTAAAAAAAAATTACATTTTTTGATAAAATGTATAAAAATGCAGATGCTGAACGCGAATTTGAACACTACTTTTTGTTACTGAGTGTCTGTGCGTGAATAGATAATGTTTAGACAAATTTTTGGCTAATATGCCAACTATCGATTTAAGGCACAGTTTTTCTTTTAGAAATACAATACGTATGGACGAGCTTACGGAACGTCCTCAATTGAGCCTGTTCAAGGGGTTGAAAATCAATTATATTCAAAGTAACACGGTCATCTGAACTGTGTGTCTGCTCCTATTATATTTCGATATTTATATTAGTGATATTTACTAAAGGAGGGTTGTACTAATGCTACTACCTTTATGTATCATAATAGATTCATAATCAAAGGTCCGGCCGAAAACATAAACGCATTTAGTAGATGAATAGATGATGAAATGAAACCTTTCCATCAACCAACTCATTGTCCGGGTCTCAAATTAAAACATTGTATTCGTGAGTATCTCAGATTTATGTCCATCCAAGATCGATTGTCCGTTAAGGTTTAACTGGCGACTCGCTTTAGTGGTTTTATATAGTGATGTGCCGACTCGAAAATTTCCTGATTCGAGTGATTCGAATCAGAAAAAAACCTGATTCGAGTCATGATTCGAATCAATTCGAATCAAGTTCATATATGAACAATTATAATTTAAGAGAAGAAATAAAATCATTTTAATAATTTTATAAGTGAAATAATTAATTTAGTAAGCAATTAATTCCAAAAGGTGCAGAGATGAATACATTTATATTATATATATATATATATATATATATAATAATAAACTAGCTACAAATATAACTAATATTTTAAGTGAATTTACAGTAAAATATAACCAAACACTTCTCTATCACTAAAGCATGTAAAACAATATTCTTAATCTTACGTTGAACGAATGCATGTGTATATTATTGATTGTTTAGATCTAATCTAAACAGGGGGCTGAATCTAACGTCTTACGAATGACTTAAAATTCAATCCACTACTGTAAAGATTGATATTATTTCATTTGTGTGAATTTGCCATTCCTTGCATAATTAAAATATGCTAATTTTGTATGTGTATAAAACTCGTTGTGTAGTTTATTTTGATAATAATTAAAATCTAAATTGCGTATTTATTATCTAAATGAGTTTTTGATATTTCATGAACAAATTTGCTCTCAGCGCTTTGTCAAAAATAAACAAACACGCAAGTCGATAAGTCGATACGCTAAAACACAGACACATGTTTCGAACTCATATCGTTCAAGCCGCTTGAACTCGGGATGATTCGGTTTGAGTCATATAAACTCGGATGACTTCAAGTCGAAATGAGTCGATTTGAGTCATAGGAACTCGGATGAATTCATATCGACTTCAAGTCGAAATGAGTCGATTTGAGTCATAGGAACTCGGATGAATTCATATCGACTTGAAGTCGAAATGAGTCGGTTTGAATCATAAGAACTCGGAATAATTCATATAGACTTGAAGTCGAAATGAATCGGTTTGAGTCATAGGAACTCGGATTAATTCATATCGACTTGAAGTCGAAATGAATCGGTTTGAGTCATAGGAACTCGGATGAAGTTATATCGACTTGAAGTCGAAATGAATCGGTTTGAGTCATATAAAGTCGGATGATATTGTTAGTTAATGAATGCAGTTAAAGTCATACAAAAACGATTGGAGTCGGGTGATACATTTAAGCGTATTAAAGTCGGTTGGCTCGCATGATTTAATTCATGATTATTTTTTATATTTATGTCATTTATGTTATTTATTATTATTTTTTATATCATTATAATATTGAATTAAATTAAAATATTTTCTCATATTTATGAAAAATTGTGTTCGTACATATTTTATCACAGTAAATATTTCGCGGCTTGATACAAGTTGATTCGAATCAAGTAAAATCTGATTCGAATCAAGTCGTTAAAGGCTTGATTCGATTGATTCGAATCACTTGATTCGACTTGGCACCTCACTAATCGCGCCAACTGACCTCGGGGTGTGCTCTGTCCAGTTTTTGGGCCTTGCGCGTGCATACGGCCGACGACACGCGACGCGATGGAAATATTAAAACCAGGTTATCACTATATGCTTGGGCTGATGTTTGTGCGTTGTCAGCCGGGTGATAAATGAGAACAAAAGCCAGGCGGATATAATTACGCTCATACTCTATATACTGTATGGATGCTTTTCAAAAGGGTAAAGTTATTAATGTTGACGCGCATGTCATACGGCATTATTTTCATTCGATTAATAATTGAGCGCGAAGTTAGCGCGAATTGTTTTATACGCCCGACATCCGTGTTATTGTATTTTATGTAGATTTATCGCAATTAACAATAACGCGTTTGTTATTATTTATTCAATGGTAATAATGCACGAGATATTGTCTTCATGCATTTGATAGTAATTGATCAAGAACAAGGATTAATTGTGGATAATCGAAAATTATTTTATAATATGAAAGTTTGATCCGAACATTTTTAATCCTTATTAAATGCACGAACTATTAATGAAATTTGACAAGGCACTTCAGTACATTTTCTTTGAGGATGGACTTTCAAAGTCAACTAATACTGAAAATTTTAAATTCATAGTCTACGATTAATTGATTCTAGAAAACTAGAGTCAATTGTTTTTATTTTTTCAATTATTCTCTCTTTTATTTACAACTGTCCAGTTAAGGACATTTAATAAATTTGTGAAATTTACAATTGTCAGCCGTAAAGGGACAATGTATACTAAAAGGGCTTGTTGGAAAAACAACTCAGTAGTTGTTTTTCCATTCGATATAATATTCACAATATTTTATTGATAATTATATAATCTTAACTATTTACTTGTAAAATAATTTCTTATAAATAATGTCTAAGCTATTTATGCCATTATTTTGTTAGTTGTATAAATGCCGTTTGTAGTTAGTTGTATAAATGTCATTCACGGTTATGATCATAAAGATCAAATACACAAAAATATTAAAAATTCGGCACAGTAACCGAAAAATGGTCACAATTTAACCTAGGTTGCACTTGAAAGCTTGTAACCATCTACCTGCATGGGATAAAAAAAATCTATTTTTTGTTCATGATAATTGCAATCAATACTGTCATTCTTTTTCCAATAAGACCTTGCACGACGATCTTCAGATTGAATTTATAAACAGAGTTATAAAAATCAACAGTATCAAACATTTTCATAAAGTAAAACATCATTCAAACTCTATAGTCAACTTCTTGAGACACTAATTTCAAGAAGACTGAAGAAGATGCCGCCTATTGATAATATTCACAACCTTTAGCACTACTATATCTTTGCACATATGAACAGTATTGGTGATTTCGCTTAGTGGAGTCATTCTTTAACTATGGATATAATATTCATCTCAATGATTTATATGTGTGTTTGAAAGTGTATGTGAATGAAGGATATAAGCCAAATAGCTCATAGAATTGTACTGTATTCTGATTGCCATTGAAAATAAAAAAAAAACAAATTCTTTTTCCAAGTTGAATGCTAAGATGTACCGTTTTTAAATATAAATACTCTGTTTTATTTGGCAATCAGAAATACATAAATATTCCCATGAGCTAAATTGACAATATTTGAAAGTTATGTCTAAGAAGAATACCAATGAGATCTTGTTAGTTTACCAAATGATTTGATAATTTTATACCGAAGCTAATCGTTAGTACATGAAGCTAAAATAAAATGAACGAAAAGAAAGAAATGTATCAAGCAAGATTTATGGTCAAAAAACTTCAGAATTAATTTCTGGTGATGATTGCATCACTGAATTATATATATTACTAACCAAGAAATAGAAGCGAATTTTGTGAACTTTTTTTATTATTTTTGAACTGTAATTAGAACCTAATAGTCCTATAATCTGTTGTGCTGATTTTGACTTAATACTTGTCTTTTTGACAGATAGCAACCCAAACAGTTATCACATCTCTATATGATATTTACTATTACAATTTCTGTAATAGGCCAAACATTTTTATTTGTGCATCAGCGCCGGGTGAGGGCTATTTTCACTTAGAAACATATTACTATCTATATTTCTAAGTAAAAATCGTTATTACTGCTGCCTGACAACAGGCTGCTCGTAATGGGTATCGAACCCAGGACCTCTGAATTAAGTCCTGTCGCTCTTAACCCCTCTGTTGAACTTAAACGAAAAAATAATCAGGTACTTCAAAACCTTAGTCTAAAAAAAATTTTTTTTTCTTCAAACGTTACCTAGTCATTACTTTACAGTTGTACATTTGCGTACGCCCTTTGAAAGGAATCCATTATCAATAGAACAAGGAACAGGAAGCTTTGTGGCCGCGGCAAGGAGGGCGACAAAAGGACATCACGAATATAGAACTACATAGTACAGTGTCGAGAGATGTGACTTGAAATAGAATTTGAGCTTCTGGGAAGACAAGACAACAAACGACCGCAATCAACCGACAAACTAACTAAATATGCATCGTAATTGAATGTTACTTGTGTCTTTCAAGTTGAACGTTACCACAACAAAAAACAGTTTCTTGCTATAAGGAGTTTCAGTTGTCAAGCGTTTCCATGTTAAAAAGCTTGTACATTGTTTTTTTCCAAATACATCAGTCACTTAAAAATAAATAGGAAATTGCTCTAATTAGTGTATTTTTGGTAAGAGTAAATAAAGTATTTACGTAGTTCCAAGATCTAATTTATAAGCCCTAAAATAATTTAAAATGCATTACATCATTAAAATAAATTAACATGACAAATATTGGACTAAAAGTATATATTATACAACTGCCAGATTAACAATTTATTCATTCGTTTGTTATTAGAATTGTATCTTGAGAATTTATGTTACAACAAATATAATACTAAATGCCATCATACAAAGATACATTTTATACTGTCATAAATAAATCGACAAAGTATCGAAAAAATCCACGAACACAAATGGCGATATCGCAATTTATAGTTGCCGAATAAAACGTGATGGTTTTTGCAGAAATAAATTCAAAAGTAAAACGCCGTAAGTCACTTTACCCATTGATACAGTCGTACAGAGTTGACCTTAAGATCTTCGTATAAATCAAAACTGTACCTCGAAAAGTTGAACAGATATGAGAATAATGGCAGAAGTTTCGTGTTCCTGAATGCAACCGAGGTATTGCTTTAGAATGTTTCATACAGAAATACAGAATAAGTTCAGGTTTGAATAAATCTTGTGCGGTTTCTAATAATAAAATAAAAATTAGTTTTTAAACTAGGAGAATAAATGAATCTCATTATTCCAAATTTGTAGAGCAGTTGTCAAACAAATCGTAAGAATTGGTCATGCATCATATTAAAATAATGTAAGATGATAGATAATATATATTAATATTTATATTCTCATTCTAAAAGAAATATTAGCGAGTAAATTGAAAGATTGCAAAATATATTAAAAGAATTATTTACCCAATCTACTTCTATCCGCTTCAATTTTCAGAACAAGATTAATGACGAAACAACGTTTAAAAGATAGATAACAACGTAATCAATCTCTTTAAATTGGCTGATCCTCGACTAAAATAGAGCAAACAATTATATAAAGTTCATTAATGTGCCATATTTGAAATAGCAATTATATGAATCATTATTCTGCCTTTGATTATACTAACAATTCAATTTAACCAATTTTCAGTAAATTAACAGATAATTACTGGTATTGCAACGAACAGAGCTGGTCCAAATACCAGTTGCGAGACCTGCGGTACTGATTACGCAGCTGTACCATGGAATTTAATTACTGATATCGGATAAATTTATCTGTGCAATACAAAATAGAATATATAAATTTATTGGGTTTTAGAATTCAATAATATACTATTATTCTAAATAACTTTTGATGGTATTTCCAAATTATCCATAAAAATTTGCACAAAAAATGTAGGAAGTAATTTTATAAGCAGGGATCCAAAAATTCCAACCAGATACATTTCTAGAATCAAAATAATTATTTCTATATTATTAGTAGTTTCTATAAATCTTTGAAGTTATTAAAATGAAAAATATTTTTTAGGCAAGACAGATAATACAGCTAGTCAAAGAATGAGATTATATCGCCAGCGAAAAAGTAAAAAAATACAAGCAGTCAATGAATGTATGCTAATTTTAATTACATGAAGTTTTTCAAACATAATTACATGATAAGTGAAGTTGCAAAAACAATATTTGTTGAGGCGTTGTTTAACATAATCCACTGAACGAATATTATAGAATTTATTAATCAGCAATTACTTCATTTCTCTAATGCTAAATGCTAATTACAATGACAAACCGATCATGTCATATTTGAAGTATGACTTTAATTAAATTATTGTTTTTAAATATTATACATATTTTTAATGCTATTATAAATATATAATTTATAATTTATCATCATATAAATATGTATTGGTTGACACTAATAAGTGTGTGCATCCTAGGGTTACCATATTACTAATAATCATTGTTCAAAATTATTTTATGATTTATTTATTTTTACTTAAATGCCATCTTGTACAGTAGCAAATAAGTTTTACTTCAATCGCATGTGAACCTTACGCGCACTCTTTTATGTAAATTAAATAGATATGAAAATAGAAAATTTTGTATGAAACATTTTAGATATAATGCAGATTCATATTCCAAATACAAATGTGATATCAATAAATATCAATTCAGAGTAAGTATAGCGAAACTAAAGTCTTGAAATATTGTTATATTCTCTCAATTTACTTCATCTTCCTATCGATATCAAATATCTAGCCAAGAAAGTCTATATGTAGCATGTATTTATCTATCACAAAAATAATACACAATGTTTCTTTTCTAAATATTCATTGAAGAAATAAACCGAATGTATAGAAACAGAGATCTAAAGACATTTTATGCGAAATATAATAGCAATGAAAAAGTGCTACACGAAGAAAAGAAGAAATGTCACATAAATTACGCACTGAATGGAACACTTTTCTATTTCAAACAGTTCACATGCAAACAAAAAGCTCTATCGAACCAAAAAAGCTCTATCCCAATACAAGCATAAAATATGGAAAAAAGTCTCCTACGAGAATCACAGTAAATGCTTTCATATGTAGAAAAGTACAGGAAGAATATATAATAAAGAATATATGAGAATGTTAAAGTAATAAAATTCACAAAACATAACGCAAGAACATTTTACATAATTTTTCTTAGTGATATTAGAATCAGCTGTTTTCAATATACTTTTTCTAAGCTTTCATTAAAAATTACGATTTTGATTTAACATAACGCAAGAACATTTTACATAATTTTTCTTAGTGATATTAGAATCAGCTGTTTTCAATATACTTTTTCTAAGCTTTCATTAAAAATTACGATTTTGATTTAACATAACGCAAGAACATTTTACATAATTTTTCTTAGTGATATTAGAATCAGCTGTTTTCAATATACTTTTTCTAAGCTTTCATTAAAAATTACGATTTTGATTTAACATTTAATATTACCAAATTTCAGAACTCATAATAATAATAAAAAATGACAAAATAGATATACGATAAGGGTTTGGAAATTAGTCCATTACACAAGCAATAGAGCATTTCATTATTTGAACAATACCAAATTTTATTGCACTTGGATATCGTGCCAATTGAATGGAAGAATGATACTATCCACCCTGTTAGTTTTATATGCCACCCCGTGTTGCACTACTGCGTAGCTGAATCATTGATGGCCAAGGATTCAATGACAATATGGAAAATAAAATAATATCAATCTCATTGTATTTTAATCTGATTATTTGAACCCAAAAGCAAACTGATTATTTGAGTAAAAGTCAAACAGTCCAGTCTTAGATAAAAGCGAAAATGATTTGCATGAAAAGAGTAATTATCATGATATATGGATCTCTCTAGCGATCCATATCTAAATCAATTATCGGATATGAATAAAAACGAAATGTCATGACATTTCTATAGTTTTGTAATAAATTTTTTTATACAGATAGAAATTATCTTTTATAAATTTATCCATTTCCAAACACTAATACCCGAACTAAAACGACATGAATG
>NW_020537888.1:0-17132 GCF_003426905.1 Ctenocephalides felis | reverse complement strand
ATATGAATATTTAATAATTTCTTTGTTTGGTTTTATGGATTGAAATTCAATTATTATTATATAATTCTTTTCTTTACATTCTGTTTTATGAACTATATAATTTATAATTTGTTATACAATAATCAATAATTTAGTAACATTATTTTGAATGAACTGTAATTAAAAATTGTTTTATTTGCACAAATATATATATTAAATTCAATTCTTTCTATTGCAGATGTACAAAATTTAAATAAAATCTTCTGGTGCATATTTGAGTGGTCCAAAACCGTTCACAAAAAGGTATTGCATTATTTATTACTCGACTTTCTTAACACAACTTGGTGTGTTCATTTATATTTAAATTGAGATTCCTTTTCACCAAATAACCAAGTACACATCTATCATTTCATTCAAGATTTGTATTTAAATTTAAGTTTTTATAAAATAAAACGATATACAGGTTTTTAATATTCTATTTTTTCTTAATAGATCTGTAACTATTCTTGTCCCAATTGCCCCGCTAAAATGTTTATAATTAACTTTTAGTGCCAAATTATAATTATTATTGGGAATATTAAACCACTCTAGGAAACTTCATAGTGACTTTTACTGTTACAATGGAGTGCCGAAAGTTGTTGGTACGGTACATTTAGTTACAACACATATTAATATTTCATATATGACAAATTATATGAAGATCCATTAAAATAATTGTTCCAATTGTATCCAATTGTTCTTTGTATACATGTTCTGACATTAATGATGCATGTGATCTTTTTTTACGCTACAATTTATAGCTTATTAGATAAATTTGTTCCTAAAACAAAGAAATTTTCTTCCAATAAATTTAAGCCTTGGTTTAATTCTGATATTATTAGAAACCTCCGTATGAAGAAATACTATCATGATAAATACAAGTTAACCAATATCACTTTCTATTATGAAAATTTTAAATTGTACAGGAATTAATAAAAATACTTATGAAAGATGCCTATAATTCATATATTATTGACGTTGAAAATTCTCTATCGCTTAATCCTAAATATTTTTGGTCTTTTTTGCGTAATAAAACTGCTTCTAATATTATTCCTAATAGATTGTGCTATCTAGACAAATATTATGATTCTCCTGATGCTATTGTTGATGCATTTAATTCTTACTTTATTAGTGTTTATCAGCCTAAACTTGACATACCCATTTTATTTGATCATAATGATAGAATCATGATTGATATAGGTGAAATTGATTCTAGTACTGTGCAACATGCAATAGCAAGTTTTAAGAACTCCAAAATATTTGGTTTCGATGGTATTCCATCTTTCTTTATACGTGATTGCTCATCTACTCTATCTGATCCACTTGCATTTTTATTTAATCTATCTTTGCGTACAAACACTTTTCCAAATTGTTGGAAAATTGCACGATTAGTTCCAACTTTTAAACAAGGTGTTACATCAAACATTACTAATTACAGGCCGATATCATTATTATCAAACTTTGCTAAGGTATTTGAAAAAATTATTTATAGAGAACTAATTCCTTCTGTTAGAACTTTAATTTCTATTAATCAACATGGTTTCATGCCTGCCCGTTCAACGATAACAAATTTAATTTGTATTAAACAATATATAGCTGAGAATCTTGACATCAATGGACAAGTTGACGTTATTTACACTGATTTCAGTAAAGCTTTTGATAAAATTGATCATAACATTCTCCTTACTAAATTATCTAAGATTGGTCTTAATTCTTCACTTATTCACTTTTTCAAAAGTTATCTTCATAATCGCAAGCAGTTTGTCTTTCTTAATGGATTCTTGAGCAACATTGAAAATATTAGTTCAGGAGTTCCTCAGGGATCCATTCTTGGTCCACTATTATTTATTATTTTTATTAATGACATTTCTGATACTATTAACTGTCCACATTTATTATTTGCAGATGATCTGAAACTATATCTCAAAATAAATTCTATTGATGACTGCTTATTATTACAGTCTCAACTTGACCTTTTCCAATCTTGGTGTATCTATAACAAATTACATCTAAATATATCAAAGTGCAAGATTCTTAGTTTTACACATAAGCGCGTTCCAATACTTTTTGATTATAAAATTTCTAACACCAGCATTGATAGATGTAATAAAATTTCCGATTTAGGTGTTCTATTTGATTCTGGTTTGTTTTTCACAGATCATGTTACTGATATTTGCAATAGAGCACATCAATCTTTAGGTTTGATACTAAGAAATTGTAAACAATTTAAGTCTACCAATGCACTTCTTTGCATTTACTATTCTATTGTACGTTCAAAATTAGAATACGGTTCGATTATTTGGTATCCTCATCATATCAACAACTCTGATGCGATAGAGAAGGTTCAGCGAAAATTTCTGAAATACCTTTATTATAAAACATATAAAATTTACCCTGAACGTGGCTTTGACCACAACACTTTACTAAAAGAATTTGGTATTCCTTCCCTTGCCTCACGTCGATTTATCTGTACAATTATGTTCTTATTTAAGCTTTGCAATAATTCTATAGACTGTCCTCTTATTCTCAATCAACTATCCTTTAATGTTCCAAGGCTATCTTCGCGTTCACAATTATTTTTCAATTATCCCACCCCTAAATCTAATTCTCTCTTAAATTCGCCAATTTTACTAATGTCCTCTAACTTTAACTTAATTAATAATGAAATAGACATTCACAACACATCACCTAATCAAATAATCTCCATCTGCACAAGTTAATTTTTATTTTCTTTCAAATATCTTATTATTTCTGTTTATAAATATTATTGTTACATTCTGCATTATATGAAATTTTATCTTAGCATTTTATGTTACTAACTATATATTGTAATTTTGTGTATATTTTAATTGTTATTCATTATGTCAAATAATGTATTTTTGAGTCCTCTTGGAGAAATCTGTGGGCTATATATTTAAATAAATGAATAAATAAATAAATAAATAACCTCTTGTTTGAAAATAAATAAACGCGTGAACATTTTAGAAACACACTATAATATGTTTCATTTGATAATCCTAGATGGATTACTTTGTTTTTAAAGAAGTTTTAGTTTAGTTTTTTAAAGATTTATTTATTTCATTTATATTAGATTATACATACATATTTCTATACAATTTAATAAACATGTATAACTATCCTAAGATATAAATACATAAACTTATATTTAATACTAACTAATAAAAATTAACTTAACCTATAAATAATTTTTAATCATGGTAAAAATAATCACTAAAAACCATATTTACAATAATAATAACAAAAAGAATACATATTACATATATGATTGGAATATAGTCAAAAGACTAATAACATATGCTGTAGGAATAGTTTAAGAGTAATTTGATCTCTGTCATATTTTATACTTGATTATCTTTTTATTGATGATGGTAGCTTGTACTTATTGTACCAATATGTATTGTCGTTCGATCCAATATTACATATATTAGGATTAAAGTTAAATAAACAATTAGTATAAAATCTTTCAGAGATAATTGTTATAAAATCTCTCACTAATGGTACATTAGTGGAATCATGTAGGAATTTTGTGCTAATATAATGCATATTTATTGGATTCCTTGCTTGACCTATAACAAATCTTAATGAAACATTTTGTACTGATTGTAGTTTCTTAATATTATTTGTTTGTCATACACCAAATAGGGGAAGCATATATCATTGCGGATCTAATTATTGCCATATAAATTCTTTTTTTATTTTCAATATTAATATAACTTTTATAATTTAGCAATGGGTATAATATGTATATTAAATTTTTAATTTAATTATTTTATTACTAATGTGTTCATTGAAATTAAGTTTTCTGTCTAAGATGACACCCAAATATTTAACAGAACTACTCCATGGTATGATATTATTATTAAGATGCAAGGTTATATTGGGTGTAGGATTAATTCTTCTTTTGGTAAAGAATATAGATTCTGTTTTGTCAATATTTATTTTTATTTTCCATTTATTTGTGTATTTTATAATTTGGTTCAAATGACTTTGTAATTTCTTAATGATTGCTTTATCTGATTTGCCCGAAGTGAAAATTACAGTGTCATCCGCATACATTAATAATTGCGTGTTGATTTTTGTAGGCATATCATATGTATAAATGGAAAATAAAATCGGTCCTAAAATACTACCTTGAGGCACACCTGCTGTAATGGCTCTACATGTAGATTTACAATTGTATATACTAACATAAAATTTTCTATTAATTAAATAATTTCTAATTAGACAAATCAAATATTTGGGGAAATTTAGAGCATTCATTTTATAAATTAGTCCATCAAACCAAACTGTATCAAATGCCTTTTCTATATCTAGAAGAACTAAGGCACTATTTCTTCTTCTGTTAAAATTAAGGATGGTTTGTTCTGTTAGAATGGATAAAGGATGGAGGGTGGAATGGTTTTTTCTGAATCCGAACTGATTATTTGGTATCACATTATTATTTGTTAAAAATTCATCAATTCTATTACATATAACTTTTTCCAGTATTTTACTCAAATGGCTTAATAAACTGATAGGCCTGTAACTAGTGGGGAGATCGCTGTCTTTATTCGGTTTTTTAATAGGTATAGTTTTAGAAATTTTCCAAATGGTGGAAAATAACCATGTTTTAAAATGCTGTTAATGATTTTAGTAATTAGAATAATAGGTTTTCTGCTAAGATTCTTCAATATAATATTCGATATTCCATCTGGACCTGGGGTGCTTCTCGATTTTCTATTTTTTATAATAGTTTTTATTTCTTTAGGAGTAGTGAATTTAATATTTGAGATTATATTACTGGAAGTTGGGAATATCGAATTGATTGTTCTATGGACGTGATTACTAAAGTTAGCATTCCCTAAATTATCATTTTGCTTGTGTGTTTTTTCAAAAACATCAGCTATTAAATTAGCTTTTTCTTTATTATCAGATACATATAAAGAATTTAATTTTAGATTAGGGATATTTTCACGTTTCTTTGTGAATTTTTTAGCATAAAACCATATATTATTGTGATTTAAATTTGATTTCCTTAGTTTATCACTCCAAATATTATTTTTGTGCTCTTTAATTTTAAATGTTATGTCCTTAATTAATTTATTTAATAGTACCTTTGCTTCAGAATTATTAGTTTTCTGCCAAAATCTTCTTATTTTATTTTTATATTTGATTAGATCTAATATGTGATTGGGAAGGGAAAATGAATTAATAGTACTAACTTTAGGAATAAACTTATTCATCGCCGTGTGAATGTTATTTGTTAAGCACGTAATTGATTCATCAATTTCTTTGGTGTTATTAATGGTTTTATTAATCATAATATTTTCATTTATATAGGATCGAAATTTATTCCAGTTTGCCTCTTTAAAAGTTGTACTTCATATTATAATGTGGATTTGTGTAATTTTGTATGCTATTGTACAGGATTATGATCTGAGTTAGTTTCTGTTATAGTAAATGGTAAATAATTTGTGTAAATATTTTTAGTTAAAGCTAGATCAATAATAGATGATGTTTGGAGTTCATTTATAGGAAATCTGGTCGGAGAAATAGTATAATGCAATGTAACAGAATTAATATTATCACTTAGAAACTTATATAGTTTTTTACCGTTAGAATTTTTGTTGATACAATTCCAAAACTCGTGTCTAGAATTGTAATCGCCTGCAATTAAAATTTTATCATTTAAATTCAGTAATGTTTTTAAATCGGATAATAATAATCTATTGCATGGAAAATAAACTCCACAATAGTAGTAATCTGATTGTCTAGAATAATATTTACTGCTTCTGCTTCAGCAGCTTGTAAATTTGGGATTCGAACTCTACTAAATTTAATACCATTTTTAATGATCACGCATAAACCTCTTTGTCCAGAATTTGAAATGTCTCTTCTTATTATTTTAAATCCAGGAATATAAATTTTGTTGTTAGGTTTTAAAAGAGTTTCAGAAATTAACGCAATATCAATATCATGATTCAATAAAATATCATTCAATTCAATGGTATTTTTAGTAATGCCATTTGCATTCCAATACATAATATTCATGTTATCCTATTTATGTACATAATGTTAGAAAGCATTGAAATACTAACATTTGTTTATCTTTCTCGCAGGTAGTATTTTTAATATCCTTAGCAAGATTCAGTAACATATTTATTGTATTTTTGACGGTATTGTCAGAAACAGTATTTTTAATTCATTAATAGTTTGTAACATTTCATTTACATTTAGTTGGGATTTGAGTTATTAGGATGATTAGAGGAGTTATCAGTATGTCTACTGGATTGATTAGTTGTAGGAATGTGGGAAGAAAGTGTTGGAAAACTTTTGTTTGTAAACATTTCAGAAAATGGTCTCGTTAGAGGTTTAGGTTTGGGTGCCATCACATAACTAATATTATTTGTACTTATCTGATTTGACTTTTTATTTGATTATTAGTACGTTTGTGAATTATTTCTTCAAGATACAAGCACTTTTTATAATTAGCCGGATGTTCCATCCCACAGTTTACACATTCAGGTGCTTGATCGACACGTTTCTCGCATTTTCCAGGTTGATGATCACTTCTGCATTTCACACATCTAAATTTAAGGTTACAGTACGCAGATGTATGACCAAAATTCTGACATCTGTAACACTGTAAAATATTGTTGCCACTTGAAATTAATTTTTCCATGTTACTTTATATCCCATGACATGGTTTAGTCTTTTAATATCGTTAATATTCTGTTCGGGTTCTAGTATAATTATATGTATAGGCAGTTTATATTTAGATTTCTCTACTGTTTTAGTCATTTTATTATATTTCTAGTTTTGATTCCTTTATTTTGTAAGTAATCAATTATTTCTTCTTTTTCAACAAAGGTGGAATGCCTTTTGATACCAGTTTTATTTTATTTAAATTCGATTTAGGATAAGTATAATATTGTAACTTATCAGCAGTTAATTTTTTCATTATTACATCATGGTCCTTGTCATTGAATGTATATATTGCAGAATTATTAGGACTTCTATACTGTATTATAGTATGTTCACTTGTAATGTTTCTCAAGTCTTTAAAATAGTTAATGTGCGGCAATTTGTCTCTCACTATAATTGGCGGCATTTTACTGTTGGATTTTGCAGTAGATGAATTGGGATTTATAGATTTGGGTAGATTAAATTGGGTTGATTGGGATATAGATTGGGATTTTCTTCTTTTTCTACTTTGTACTTCTACAAATTCAACCTCAGTATCTGAAGAATCGTCCGATAATGCACTAAACTTATTTGCATGAGCATACTTGGTATATGTTGTATCTTCAGTTATGTTCACATGTTGATCATGGTTAACATCCATATCCAAAGATTTTTCAGTCATGTTTAGATGTTGATTATGGTTAACATCCATATCCAAAGATTTTTCCTGAAGTAAATTTTGTTTATTCATATTGTTAAATCTTTTAAAAATATTCATTTCATGTTGGAAGACTGATTCATGATTAATTATTTCATTCGTTTCAGGAGGAATAACACTATATTTCTTAATATGTTCCCCCGAAGGGAACATATAATATTTAAAAATGTATTCAAACTATTGTATTAAATTAACTTGTATTTAAATTATATTTCACTATAGTCACTTCACAAAGGACAACACTTGAATGATATATACAAAGTATTGTTTAAGAATTATACACATACAATATATCTATTCGAGAGCTCACGCACACACGTCCGTTCGCATCGAAAGCTTGAAGCGGAATGATATTGTTGTGCGCCAGCACCCTTATATTCAATTATTCACTTATCTATGCTCTATGGACTCATCATCCCTCTATGGTGTGTGTGTCAGCACCTTATATTCATCACCTTGCTGTATGGACTCTACCGTCACTCTATGGAATACCTGAACTACAACCCTTCAGGATACCGCTCTATATTTGAGCTCTATGGGCAATATTTCCGGCTCGAACGGGAGCCTCTAGGATGACGTGAAGGCCGGCACTCTGTTCCTAACCTCAGTGGCATACATTTGAACGCATTAATCATATATCAAATATAATTGTTGTTTGTCCGAAATATATCTTTGTAAAAGTTGATAGTTTTCTTTATAAATACCTCCTTCGCTAAAGCAGAATCCTAACAATATAAATATAGTAATGATATTTAGAATGTTCTACAATAATGAGGTGTATCTCATACAAATTTTAACAATATGATTGCCATGAACAATACCAAACACAGTTAAAAAAAAATCTCTTCAGATAATCATTTTTATTAAAAATGAATATATACACATTATATTATTTACAATTTGACCTATGTTATAGAAAACATTAGATATTACAATGCAGGGATATTACAATGCACTTGGCGTACATGTCGATCTAAAGTATATATGGTTTTAAAGGTTTTATAACAAATTGACACGAATTGCTCTTTGTCATGCTGTCTCCTGAGGTGTCGATATTTTTTTTTTTTTTTTTTTTTTTTGTAATTTCAATAATTATTACAACTGCTAATTTATTAACATCAAGTAATATTGATAAATAATAATATAAATTTAAATAAATAAAAGAGCAAAGGATAAAATTTACATGAAAATAATATCCGTAATATGATTTAATGTAAATATAAGCAAATAATAATAAAAATAAGATTAATAAATAATATAAATAAAATTTCAGAATAATAAAATAATACTAGAAAAATAATAAAATATAACAAAATAACAATAATAGAAATAGTAAGATAATAATAATAATAATAATACTAAAATAATAATAGTAATAATAACAATAATAATAACAATAATAATAATAATAATAATAAAATAATAGTAATAATAACAATAATAATAATAATAATAATAATAATAATTTACAAATTTATAAGATCGTTTGGAATTTTTCGTTTTAGTCTTGTTGGGCGCGCTTCTGAGTATACTTTGTTGGCCAAGTAATTTGGGTGCTCGTCTATTCTTTTTTTTGTAATTGCTTGTTTTTTGTAGAATTTCTTCATTGACTGTCAATAAGTTGCTGTCCTGGTGAATCAGCCAGTTGGGAGCGTACCTAAATGCGTTCAATGCCTGCCTTATAATCTTGTTCTGCACTCGCTGGATAATCTGTAGATTGTTTTTTTTGGCGGTGCCCCATAGTTGAATCCCATAAGACCACACTGGTTTAAAAATACATTTATAAATAATTAACTTGTTATTCGTCGATAGTTCGGAACGTTTGTTTAGTAGCCAGTAATGTTTTTTAAATAGTTCATCAATCTGCTGTTTTTTCTTGTTAATGTGAACTCTCCAGTTCAATTTTGTGTCTAGGTGTACTCCGAGATATTTTACGCTATCTTTTACTGGGATTTCCTGTCCATTTAACTTAATTGTAGGGCATATACCAGTACGCAGCGTGAAAGTGATATGCGTAGATTTTGAGCCGTTTGTCATAATTCTCCATAAAGAAAGCCATTTTGTAGCAATATCTAGATGTTCTTGTAATTGTTGCGAAGCTATTGCGGGATCTTTATCGGAGGCAATGATACATGTATCGTCAGCAAATGTCGACACGCTTGTTCCGGAGTATAAAGGAAAATCCGCTGTGTATATAAGAAATAGAGTTGGAGAAAGGACGCTTCCCTGGGGCACCCCAGATAGGATCTTTCTTCTGGTCGACTCCTCGTTGTTAATGTTGACGAAAAATTCCCTATTTCAAGGAACGATTTTATTATTGAAAATATCGGTTCTGATAAACAGAGTTTTAGTTTGTACAACAAACCAGTGTGCCATACTTTGTCAAATGCTTGCGCAACGTCTAAAAAGTAAAAACACAGCCGAACAATATTTTTTTGCATGGAACGATTCGTTAATTATATTTACTAGGCGATGTACCTGTTCTATGGTTGAGTGTTGTTCTCTAAAGCCGAATTGGTGATTTGGAATTAGGTTTTGATTCAACAATTCTGACTTAATGCGTTGGAGTAATAATTTTTCAAATATCTTCGAAACACAAGGAAGTAGGCTTATTGGTCTATAGGAAGACAATAAATGAAGATCTTTCCCAGGTTTAGGTATAAGAATTATGATGCTTTTGACAGATGATGTTCAATTACGTTTAATAAGATGTTTTACGGGAATATTATTTAATTATGATAAATTTGTAGTAAGTAGTTTTGTTTGTAGTTTTATTTATATACAAAAACGTTAGTAAACGGGCCGCAAGTGTTACTAGAGACTCAAAATATCAACTTTTTCGAAATGTTAATATGAAAATGCAATTTTTGGCATATTTTTCTCAAACACAGTGCTCTGAAAGATCTCATTTGTATAATTATATACTCATTGGTATTTATAAAACATTTTTTGTGGGTTATATTAATTTTTATTTATGTTATTTAAATTCAGAACCTAAATTTGGTATCGATCAAAGGGACATTTTGTCGAATAACATTTTCCCAGTTATAATTTACCAGAATTTATCGAAGAATAGATAGTAATATATGATGGTCCGGGGTTAAAAAGGTCCACCGCCGATGTGTCAAAAATCAGTAAACTTAAGCATTGTTTAACAACAATATTTGAAAGTAGAGAAAAAAACATGTATAGCCAGCTACAACCTTGATTTGAGAACGATAATCTTTGAAATGGGGGAGATAAACGGTAATCTTTGAAAATCCATAATAAAAGTATTTTCTTCCGTTGGTAGTTTTAGCATTAGTTAAAAATGTAATTATTTTGTAAAATACCTTTAAAATTATAATAAGGCTTTAAACCTTTTGCCACCTGTCCGTTACAAGTCACCCCGCATATAGGATAAAAAGGTCTTGGTAACAAATTTTTGAAAGACGTCAAAAAAGCACATTTCTACAATGATGAAGTAGAAGTCAGTTTACTGAACGTAGTCAGATAATTGTTCGTTTGATATGTCTTATTTGTTGTGATATAATTGTTATGGTTTTCACAATATAGTTTATAATTGCTCAAAGTCAAATTGGACCTTTGTGTCTCGCCTTGCTCTACATATATACTTTTTATTAAATTTACTTTAATTCATCGAATGTAACTTGAAACTTTTCAAAAAGTAGGTCAAAGAAAAAATTCTTAATTCATTTTGTATAAGCTCAGTAGTATTATTTACAATTATACACAAAATCCAGAATCCAAAAAGAATCTGAAAAACTTGAAACGTAATTAATAAGCCGAAAAACCAAAAAGACTCGGATTGGATTATACGATGTTTTCTATAGAAAGTGTATAAAACTTGCAGTTTGATTGTATTGACAAAATATAGACAAACTAATGGGGTTTATTGTTTTTATAATACATAATTGTATACAGCATTCAAACAACGCATCCTTATTCACTAAAAGTATTAATATTTTTGATTCTCTAGAAATGGTTTAGAATATACCTTATTTAGCAAAACAACGTATGCCGGGTCAGCTAGTATATATATATATATATACATATATATATATATATATATATATATATATATATATTTGTGTGTAAAATTTGTGTGTAAAAAGATGCTTTCAATTTGGATGCAGAGGGTGAATAATCTTTTAATGGATGACCTAACTCTTCGGTTTGTGGCACAAATCAATGATAATTTGAAATCGAAACCAAATAGAAGTGTCTCCTTTACGGCAATAACAGAATAGTTTTCAAGTCACTGGAGAATGCTCTGATACAAAACCAGAAGAAAAATCTGCAACTCCATGGACAAAGCCAAGTAATTATAACTCTAAATACTTCAATAACATTTGCAAAAAAATATGAATAAATGAATCTTATGTTCTTAGGAGATGGAAGCCTAACACCTTGAAAAAGATTTTTGCAGCACCTCTAAGATTGTGAAGTGCAGGTTAAAAGTCACCTGTTCTGACACCAGTTTTCCGAAAAGGTATTTTTTTATACTAATTGCAGCAAAAATATTTAATATGATAATTACAATATCTTCAATTAATATGATATAACAATATATTCAATAGAAGTCCTTGATGGTAGCTGCAAATTGCCGCAGAATGCAATGATAAGGCGTAGGAGTGCCTTAACACCCAGAAGATGTATGATACATCAAATTTTGTTTCGGGATTAAACGCAATGCAATAATTTAAAGGATAAATTCCAACAGAGTATACAATGTTCTGAGAAGTTTTCAAATATTCCGGAAACTTAAAATGTAAGGGCAAGAATTTTGATATTGTCTCAATTAAGAGAGCATACTCAAAGACCGGACAGTTTATAAAGCGCAAGGGTTTAGTTATAGTTTTAACTAACCTCCTTATACTTATAAAGAAATAGATTCACAATTGGTATAAATAAAAGTAGTCAGGGTTGACTTACTTTAAAACAACACTTACTTATACAGAAACAATTCAAAGATTTCGTCAAATATAACTTTATAATGATTGATAGATAGCAAAATAACTATTAAATGAGAGATAACAAAAAGAATGTCTCGTAAATGAATTTAATCCTAGGAATTTAGTTTTATCTCAATTTGGATATCAATATATATATATTTGTTTTTAGGATTATTTTGTTTGGAAAGTATTCATTCTTTTTAAAAATGTGCTGTTCTTTTTATCCTTTTAAATTATTGCATTACTTGTCATTCCTTGTAAATTTGTCATTCCATCATCAATACTCCTGCGCTTTTTACTTCTTAGTTTTTAAGTTTTAATATAATATTATTAGTCATTAAGTAATTAATATGAATAAGTTATTTCTAGAATATTAATAGAATAAGTACATTAAAAATATGTCTGTAATATACTTTAATTAATAGTAGTCAGTTATTTCTGTTCAGTTTATAATTCTTCAAAAATATGTCTGTGATATATTTGAAAATATATCTTGTATTTCATATGTTTTGTTCTTATTTCCAATAATAATTTTTTTTCAGATCTTTGGGCTGTATTGATTTTATGTACAAATGTAGAAGTAATACCAGGGTTAATTTACATACTGTATGTACATGTGCTGCCATGTAGTGATCTATTCGTAAATTAAAATGAGTGTAACGCAGCGGTTTCCAACCTTCACTTCCTTGCGCCCCCCTTTTGAAAGAAAAAAATATTGCGCCCCCCCCCACCTTTTTATTTTTCTAACAATTTAATTTAA
Source organism: Ctenocephalides felis (assembly GCF_003426905.1). NCBI lineage: Eukaryota > Metazoa > Arthropoda > Insecta > Siphonaptera > Pulicidae > Ctenocephalides > Ctenocephalides felis. The sequence continues at coordinate 3,997 of NW_020537888.1, read as the reverse complement.
ATATACTTAATATAACTGAAATTATGCCAAATAATACACAGTATTATAAAAAGTATACATACAAACATAACTATTTATTATAAGATGTTTCTGTTTCACAAAATCTCACAAGTGGTAATAAAATTTTTAAAGCATTATTTGTCAAAGTAGGAAAATCGTCCTTTACGGGTAACTAAACTTAACAATATATTTTCGTCCTGAAACATCTGCTTCAATGTGCTATCACTAGATAAATCAATAATCATTTTCTGCTCTGCTGTTGAATGATCAAAATCATCATGTTTCTCAATGACAAATGGATTTCTACTAATCCAATTGTGTTTGGACGTAATTAGATAAAGTAATGCGAAAATTGGTTTCGTAGACTAGTGATATGACTGATATAATAATAAGATCTGGGAAACATGTTAAAGTTATAAAGTTATTTGATACTAGCTATACACAGTTCTAATTTTTTCATAAAAGCCGTAATCTTGTCTTTCTGAACAAAGGCACGAATTTGAGATGCTTGCATTGATTTATTTAAATCACTAAGTCTTGAAAAATATCAACTAAATACGCAAATTTTGCGAGGAACTTTGTGTCCTAAAACAAAATTGCTCCGTCTCTTTTGTTGCCAGCAAGATATATAGCAATTTCTTTTTTGAGCTCAAACACTCTTAGAAGTACTTTAAGTATTTTGCTGATTTGTTTTTGACACTTACTCAGCATTTGAAAATAATGTTTTTAAAACAGCTTTGCGCCCCCCAGAACGTTCTGCGCCCCACAGGTTGGAAATCACTGGTGTAACGTCAAATGGCCCGAGATAGCGATCTATTTATGCTTATTTATCTATGCTTATAAGCGTGAGCGCTCACAGCGCGTAAGCGTCCAAGTCGAACGCACCCAGAATGGTGAATGGAATTGAGGAAATGTTTGATGGGTGGCAGCACTGCTTTTGCTAGATGTCAAATGTCAAAACTCGGTTTGCGCAATGGCGGTTTTTGAAAATGTACGGTTGATAATAAAACCTTTATGAAAGTTATATTTTAAACAAAATAAGAGGAAATGAGTTATAATAGAGGCAGATTTAATTACCGGAAACGTGGTTTTTCACGTGGAGGAAGTTGTTCATCAGGACAGAGCACCCCGTCAAACGAATTATCTGTAAGTTTTCTCTCATCACAGGTTTACTGTTTTTGATTCTCATTATTTATTTAGGTGCAATCTTTTACCAATTCTGCTAATTTACCGGAAGTTGTCAGAAGATCTAGAGAGCAACCTTTAATATCAGTTGCTTTGGACGTTATTCCTGGACCTTACCCAGGATGGAAATTATATTTTCCTCTGGAAGGTATGTGTGTGTATTTGAAACCTTGACGCTTCATTTATCATCCATGTATTATTTTTAGTTTACACTGCTGGATCTCAGACAGTAAAAAATATCAAAGCTACTGAATCCCATATCACAAGAAGAACCGTTTTATATAACCTACAAAGATGTAGGAAATTATTGTGGTACCCTATACATATGAGGGCACTTTCAGGAGATCCAGTATTCATGGAAGAATGGCCTATGTTTCAAGAGGATCTAAGAGAAAAACCGGAATATACTTTGAATTGCTTAGGACTAGCCATGCATCAGGTGAGATAAATATAATTTGGTTTGGTATGGTGATAATAAGATTTTAAAAGTATTTAGGTACTTTTGATGCAAAATGAATCCACTGATTCATCAAACCTGGATATGGTAATGGCTAGAGTGATGGGGCACGGACCTGTAATACCTTTGAAAAATATTCGTGTACACAGTTATAGTATGTGCATTAAGTTTTTTGATAATATCAATTGTATATTAATACATGTATATATTTGGTGTATAGGTAAGCTTGTTACTATAAAAGGTACAGTAATTCGTGCTGGAAACCCAAAACTTCTTTGTACTTGGATGACATTTGGTTGTCAATCTTGTTTTGCACAGCAGATGGTAAAACAGGTAATAAATAATATATATATAATATATATATATATATATATATATATATATATAACAGAACCTCAATAAACGGTTACAACAACATAAAAACAATTCAAAAACCCAAACAATTCAAAACAGTTCTTGCAGACCATATATACACTTTAAAACACAATATGGACTTTTCTAATCCGACTGTACTACAATTTGAACAAAATTTATTTAAACGAAGAATTATAGAGGGATCTTTTTTAACTATTTATAACAATAAGACAATAAATAAACGGAATGAACTCAACACGCTGTGCGACACAAATCTCTTCTATTTAGATAACATTTCCAAATTTCTTACAAAACAATAAAAGCGTTCGCGCAAAGGTTTACAATTCGTTCCACACATGTGCAGAATCTTGGTAAAAATATTTTTTAAAAAATGTCTTTCTCCATTACATCTTCAACCAGTCTACGAATAACACACTATCCATTTGTGATTTTTTCAAATCAGTATTTTGTGAAAATATTGTGTAATTTCAAGTTAATGTTTATAATACATAGTGTAGTGCATTACCATATCCTAATACCATGGATTATTAAAATTTTCGAATTTAACACTAAGATCAACTAAATTGTAAGTACTAATTACTATTTTATTTTTTCTTTTCACTCCAATTCAATTGTTTTAGTTTTTAATTTTAATTTTAGTTTCCACTGAATGAAGGCTAGGATTATAGCCGAAACGTATGGATTTAAAATAAATTTTTGAAAGAAATTTGTTTTTTTATTGATGTTATGCCCGATTATTAGACTTTGTTAATATATATATATATATATATATATATATATATATATATATATTACATTTTATTTAAAGTTCTTTTTTTTTCAGCCTGCCGGTGTAATGGCCCAACCAGAAAAATGTGTAGGAGAAAACTGTCTAATTCGTACAAATTTTATTCCAATTCTTGATACACCGTGCACAAGAACAACTGCTTGGCAAACTTTAAAAGTGCAGGAGTTGAAAACTGCAGATCAGGTAAAAAAAATAATGATTTAAATATTTTATTACATTTTTTTCAATGTACTTTTATATACATAGCTAAAATAAATATTTTGAATAGTTTGAATCAGGCAGAGTACCCAGGAATGTAAAAATTGAAGTAACAGCAGACTTGGTTGATTTATGTTGTCCAGGAGATGATGTGACTATCACTGGAATTGTGCAGGTATAATTCATAACATCATTTTTTAGTTATAAGCAATTTATAAGTAATTATTAACTTTCCGTAGGGCAAATTATAGTAATCACAAAAAAATGAAAATTTTTATATATCTTTACGTTTCAGAAGTTTCTGAATATTTTGTCATACCTTAGAAAAAATTGATGTATGTGTGTGTGTGTGTGAATGTGTGTGTGTGTGAATGTGCGTGTGTGTGTGTGTGTTTGGATACAAATTTTCGTCGACAATTTCGGAAGCAGGAATGTATAGTATAGTTTGATTTGAGGCAGTTGAATCAAGAATGTTAAAATATGATTTTTACAATTTTAGTTGAGAGCTTTAGATGATCATTCAAGACGAGACCAAGCATCAATGTACAAAATGTATCTTGAAGGCATATCTATACAAAATCAAAGAGAAAATGTAGTTGAAGATGAATACACAGAACGAGTATGTGTTTATATATTATTTACTAAACACCTGTTTGATTACCATTTTTTCCTTAGGATTATGCAGCAATACAAGCAATCAATCAGAACCCGATGTCTTTCGATTGTTGGTTAATTCTTTGTGCCCTCTTATTTGCGGCCGAGAATGTCCTAAAGCTGGTCTCATTCTAGCTTTAATGGGAGCTACAAAAACATCAGAGTCAGATTTTATAAATAGAAACGAGTGTCATGTTTTGATAGTTGGAGATCCGGGATTGGGGAAAAGTCAGATGTTGAAGGCTTGTGCTGATGTTGCCCCTAGAGGTAATAATAATATAGAAGTTCAAATATCTGATGAATATGTAATATTAATAACCAAACCATCAGATTATATCTTA
>NW_020537887.1:0-20210 GCF_003426905.1 Ctenocephalides felis | reverse complement strand
TTACGCGTTAGACGGCGACGCGGCGCTTACGCGCTTTGATAGTTTGTCTTTATGAAGTTTAAAGCAGTACGATTGCTTTGAAAAAAAGTTTAGATCTTCAAAAATATGTCAAAATGAAGAAAAAATTTAAAAAAAAAAAATTTAAAAGAAAGTAATTTTTTGTCCAATTTATAGTTTCTCAAAAATCTTTTGAAGTAAAATTTTTCAAAAAAAATTGTTTGCTTTTAAAAAAATAATAATATTTGGTACGGGAAGTTCCAGCAATTTGCCTTAAGGCACGATGCCTTAATTGCCTTAAGACAGAATTCCACTTACAGCTAGTTATTCTTATTTTATGGACAAAATATAAGACAAATTATGTATGTATACATAAAAGTAAATAAACTAGTGGGGCGCATGGCATCGTGCCTTAAGGCAAATTGCTGGAACTTCCCGCACCAATTTTTTTTTTTAAAAAGATTAACATTTTTGAAAAAAAAAATACTCTGAAAAAATTAGATTTTGAAAAAAAGACTTTTTGAACAAAAATTTATTTTGAAATATTTTGGAAATTCTGAACTTTTTTTCAAAGCAATCGTACTGCTTTAACTGCATAGAGACGAAATATCGAAGCGCGTGGGCGCCGCGTCGCCGTCTAACGGATAAACATTGGTACGGAACTAATAAGAATGTAAACAAAATTTATACTTATTGTTGAAGCCTGTATAAAATATCTGATAATTTGATGTGCATATGTCTAATGATCATTTTTGTCTGTCAAGAGCCATTTTTTAATTTATTTATATTGAATCTCCAAAACCACTGGACCTGTACTCCCAAAAATTTTATCAGATCTTCATTTCGTCCACACAAACAAAATGTTCTTAAAATCATTCAAATCGGACGCTCCGCGCTCTCAAAAACTTACCATTTTTGTCACTTTTTGCCCTTATCTTCAAAACGACTAGACCTGCCTTTGCCAAAAACTAATCAGCACGAATCAGTGGGCTTATCAATACAAATCGCATGTGCTATGAATCATTCAAATCGGTTGATCCGTGTTCTCGAAATCGTCAACGAAAAATTTTATTCGCACATACACACACAAACACACGTACGTCAATTATTTTGAAGGTATGCCAAAATGTTCAGAAATCCTTGAAACGTAAAGTTTCGCAAAAATTTGCATTTTCGATTTTTTCGCGATTACTATAACTTACCCTACGGGAAGTTAAAAAGTTCAAAATTATTTACAAATATAAAAAAACATCTTTAAACATGTCAATTTTTTACATAAATGCGAAATTTCTCAAAAATTTCAAAATACTCAATAATTTTCAAAAAATTTTTTCAAAGTTCTAAATTTTTTTTATTAATATTTGTTATGGAAAGTTTCAACAATTTACCTCAAGGCACTATCCCATACACCACTAGTTTTTCTCCCAATTGAACAAGAGTTCCTAAGACAAAAAATGAAGCAGACGACTAAAGCTAAATGTATCCATAATTTTAAAAAAGCGTTTTAGGGCAATTTTATTAGAATCTCTTTAAAATTAAAATTATCACACTGAAGTGAAAATTTCTGATAAAACGTAGGATCCGATTAGAATGATTCAAAAAAACATTTTGCTTGTATAGACGCTGTGAAGAAACGATTCGCTTTTGGGGAAGGCAAAACATTATTTTTTTAATTTTCTAAAAATATTTTATTAAAATGTCATAAATGCTGATTCGGATTTAATTAACTAGCTAAAATTCTAAAACTCACTTATATACGTGTAATATATAATTTCACTTTTGCAATTCTGTTTATGTAATTCTTATAAATATAAGACAATATCCTTCTTTTTAAAGTTATTTATTTACTTTTAATGCAACCGCCTTTTTGATCAGCAATAATTTTAGGAATTTGTTAATTAACTTGGATAAAAGTAAATTAAATAATAATTTGAATATTTGTCTACATAAGAAATACTGAAATACTGTCTTTAAATGCATTGAATTAGTCATAAAATCAAATCATAAATCAATAAAATCAATAAATATTACTACTACTACGGGAAGGTAACTAGTAAATTTCTAATCGACATACCGGTATTAATACCGGGATCCCGGTATTACAAATTTGAGATGTCGAATACCAGTATTCAGATTTTAGTACTATTTTGGAAGCCCTAATAATTCCATCTCTTGTAAAAAGGTGCGGCTTATTTGTCAAATAGTTCATTAACTCATTTTGTATTGAAAATATTAAAGATTATTGCCATTCGTTTTAAAACGTGCTTTAGATCAAAGAGCTTTGACCCCTCGGACTGCCTGGTACCAAGTAGTAGTGTCATAGGTTTTTGCTAGAAAACATATATTTAAATGTCTAGTTTCTATAGTCTTAACAAGTGAAAATTTCTATCAACCGTAAATAAATAGTTCTTACTAAACCTCACTTATTCCATTAGTATCAATTTATTCTCCGGTCTCCCCTAAATCCATTTCCATCGAATTAGTGAAGAGTTCCGATCATCCGCTCTGATTGTTTTTATGCAACGTGTTCTGCGGACATTTCAGATGGATTAATTATGTGTACGAATGCCTTCAGTACAGATTTACAGGGATTAAAAACCATTTCAAGGTAGAAAAAACAATAGGTAAAACACTAGTAGAGGTAAAAACTATAGTCCAAGAAACACGTAACAAAAACGTAACAATTTCTCGTTTATCTTAGTACAACGTAACAAAAACGTAACAATTCCCTGTTTTCTGGTTTTAATTGGCAATCTCAAATTTTAGTGCTATGTAGTTTAATAATAAAAAGTATTAAAGTTTCGTATAATATAGATAATGATATCTTCTATATATATAAAAATAAGTCAGGTTTTCCTTCGTGACGAAATAACTCCAGAACGCACGAACCGATTTCGACAATTTTGCATTTGTAGGAAAGGTTTCGGGCTCCGCAAAGTGTAAAACTAAGAAAATTAGTGGTGCATGGCATCATGCTTTAATGTAAATTGCTGGAACTTCACGCACCGTAATTAAAAATTCGAGTATTGACATTAGTGAGAATTATCAGAATTTTACTTGGTTAAGTCAACGAGCAATTCTTGACGCAAAGAATAATTATGTACATGCACTGAATTTCACCATTCAATCAAAAATTGCTGGCGATTTGGTGACATACCAATGATTCCGACTGGTCTTACGTTTGATTTCAAACGACTGCAATTTCCAGTTCGCCTTGCGTTCGCAATAACAAGTCGCATTTAGAAAATCATTATTTTTTACATGGGCAGTTATACGTTGCCTGTTCACAAGTTGGAAAACCATCCGCTTTGTTTGTGTTAACGTCAGACCAAAAAACAAAAAATGTGGTTTACCAAAGAGCACTTTAACGAAACAGATAATTGCCGGATTCACTTTCATTTACTTAGAGAAGTTCAACTAAAAAACACTTCATTTTTGTAATCGAAATAAATTCATCACTGTTGTATAATAAAATCAAATTTTTCCTTTTCAAATATAAAACAAACAAAAAATTTCTTAATATTTCTCACGAAACCATCTGATGGCGAAACGGAGTTCGTCGGGTTTGCTAGTTATCTTATAATTATCCTTTATGATATTCCCAATCTTAGCTTCAAAATTCCAATTTAATTTCAAATCAATATCTCATTTGATGAATTTCCAATTACCAAAGTGCCAAGCTCAGGCAAAAGAGATTATATTATATTCTATCGCAAATATAATCCTTGTCAGAGTCAATGAATATAATAATTTTTATTTCTCTAATTTTAATTTCAAATGAAATCGATATTTCTGTACATAGTTGACTTTTTGCTCTCCGCGTGAAAACTGATATTTTGTCATTTGTGCAGATTAAATAGGATAAATATGGTTATTTTTAAAATAATGATTTTTATTGTGAATTGATTATAGTTGATTTTACAAGATTAATAAGTGAATAAATTAGCTATGTGAAAATATTTACAAAGAGCTCCTTTATTAACTTCCCGAAGGAGAAGTTTATGTTTTCATCAAAAAATCCGATTTGCTAACTTTATGCTTTCTCGACATTTTAAAACATTCTGAATCGAATGAGACTAAATTTGGAAAAAGTATATGTGTGTGTGTGAACAGATTTTTTGCCGTAAATCGACGTTTTCTCAAAAACGGCTGGAATGATTTCAAAAATTTAAAAGCTATTCGATGTATCTCGATGAGGACTATTCTTTGTCAGATTTGCGCTACGATCGGCCGAGCCGTTTCTTTGTAAATCGCAGAAAAGTGAAAAATTTTTCGTCCACGTTTTAGCCCGCAATTCTGAATCGATTTCGAAAATTCAAAAACCGTTCGAAAGATATTGGTTGGGAATCGTGCTGATTACTTTTCTGCAGAGATCGGGTGGGCCCTTTTCTTGTACTAAAGTGTTAAAAAAAATTTTTTCGACGATTTTTATTGTTATTTTTTTGACGGTAGATACCATAGTCTTCTAGATCATACTAAAATATTACGGCCCTACGACAACTCGTTTAACTTTAAAAATTCGTCAAAGTTTACAAAAATTATAGTATCGTTTTTTTGACATTTTTCAAAATTAGACCTTTTATTGGCAATTGCTCAAAAACGCCTGAACCGATTTCAGAAATTTAAATGCTATTTTACGATCTGCCAAACCGTTTCTTTGTAATTTGGAAAAAAGTGTTAAACTCTTCGTACACATTTAAGCTCACACTACCGAATCGATTTAAAAAAAATAAAAAACTGTTCGAATGATATAAGTTGGGAATGATACTGATTAGTTTTAGGTGAAAATCTACCGAGCCGTTTTCTTGTAATTAATAGTTGAAAAAAAAATTATGCCAATCTTTATTGAACATTTTTGGCGATATATATCATGGTCTTATAGAACTTACTGAAATATTACGGCCTTGCGATAAGTAGTTCAATTTTAAAAATTCATCAAAGTTTGAGAAAATACGTAGTTTTTTTGACGTTTGTTAAAATTAAAATTAAATGATTTACTTGGTATAACGATAGAGTACTTGGTTTTAATGAACATACTAAACCATTAAAGTCCTACGGAAACTGGTTCAAATATAAAAAATATTGATTTGTGAAAATTTGCTTTTAGAAAATACTTCGAGTTAACGTGTTCGTTCGTTTTCAATTATATGTAATAAATCCACTCGGAATACTTTTTAATCGCTCATAAATTAATTTATTTATTATTGATTAAGTCGATTATTTACACATATCGGGAAGTTTATGTATCTTGCCTCAAGGCATAATACTAATACCAACTAGTAAAAGTTTTGATTTATAAATTTTCTTAGAACTTTCTTCGAAGTTCCAATATATATATATATATATATATATATATATATATATATATATAGCCTTAACATTTTTCTGCCATCTTCTTCAGATCGATGACAGAGTGCATGTAGGAAGGTTCTTATTTTAGACATTGTTAGTGTTAGAAATGATCTATAAATAAGTTCTACTAGACGTTTATAAATATTGAAATCATCGCTATGGTAGGATATATATTTAATAATATCATAACGAACGGCAGACGGCTATTTCTGGATTATATGGATATATGGCTATATATATATATATATATATATATATATATATATATAATACTAAGAAATAAAAGTGAATCAATGGCACTATAAATAAATCAAAGCATCAGATGGAAAGGCAATTACAATAATACGCTCTTTGTAATGTATTGATTTTGAAATTACGACGACAGATGATGGTTATATGTTTATTTATATACTAGATGACGCGACAGACTACAATTCAAAAGTTCCAAATTTTTTAATATCCTATCCTATACTTCTTAATATCCTATTTGATGTCCTGCCTTTGTGATTCATTTATGGTTTTAGCATAAGTAGTATAAGAAATTCAGAAAAAAATAATATAGTATCTGCAGTAAAAGAACAATATCACACTTGATTTTACCGCACAACATAATTGCTTCAATAATTTAGCCTATAATTTTCATTACATAATCTCGTACGATATATTAGTTGCTTTTTGGCAATTATAATTCCTAAAGTACATTTTACTTACTAATAATTTAATAAACATTATTGTTTATGTTTAAATCTTAGGAGAATTAATTTATAAAATCTAGTTTTTCAATCTAAGATCAACTTTGCTAAATATTCCATATCCATGCCAAACAAATGAATTTCTGATGAAACAAAATTCTAAATCATTTTTTTAATAAGTAAAAATATTTTTTTGTGGTGTTAATTAATTTAGTAAAGTAAACCAAAATGTGACATGCATTAGTTTAAAAAAATAATATATACACAATTTTGGACCTATTGCGTTATTTATTAAACTAAATTATATAATTTCATCTGCCAAACATATACTGTTGACTGTATTTTATATTATTTCAATTTCTGGTACATCTCAGCTGCTTTTCGGCAATAATAATGTAGACATTACATTTTTCTCGTACATTATATTCTAATATCATCTAGGCTCATAAATTCAGCTAAATTCAGAATTCATGTGAATCGACATTTTTGGCAGATGACAGTTCAAATGTTTTCAATGTCAAACAATGATAAGTGTTTTTCTATAATTTTTCCCATTTATTTCTACAGTATTACTATAGTTTTATCGATAATTAAATTTTAAAAATTTCCTTTAACAAACTCTAAAATGAATTAACAAAATTCGAATAACCGTTTAGGAGAAGTATCAAATCATACACCCGAACAGAAGAATTTTATATATAATAATCTTATATAAATTACAAGGCGATTTCTTATATTTTAATCTAAATTAAGAGAATATTTTTTATAATATATGGGTATAAAAATATATATGTGTGTATCAAATTAAAATAATTACATCTTATATATAAAATATTTATATCTTATATATAAAAATATATATCTTATATATAAAATTTTTCTGTACGGGTGTATAATTTGATACTTTTCCTGAACGGTTATTCGGATTTTGATAAATCTTTCTACAGTTTGTCAAAGGTAATTTTTAAAATTTAATGAACGATAAAACTATAGTAATATTGTATTGATTAAGTATATATCTTTTTTTCTGGTGCTGATTTGAATCATTAATTTCCTGAAGTTGCCAAGAATTTCTTAACAGACATATATTAAAATACACACAATTTACTACTTTTTGCAACGTGGAACAGAAAATAGGGAAGTTTTCCAGGAAAATTGAGAAAGCTCATCGAATTTCTACTTAACTTTATAATTAATTGCGCCTGAGGCTTCAACTACAAAACATACGTTGCTGGGGAAAACTTATTCCATCTGTGGAAAATGTAAAGTTTTTCGTAAAATATAATTGATATATATATATATATATACGGGTCTGTTTAAAAAGTTTTCGTAATTTTCGTTTTTCAAAAAAAATATTTATTATTCGTCTACATTAATGTGGTCCCTTCAAGTAGTCCCCCAGATATAAACACTTATGCCAGCGTTTTTCAATTTTCGAAGCACCCTTGATATTCACTTTTTGATATGTCCTTGAGCACTCTCAGCGATTCGGCCTTTATTTCTTCAATCGAGGAAAACCGCCGTCCTTTCATGGGTCTCTTCAACTTTGGGAATAGGAAAAAGTCACACGGAGCCATATCTGGTGAATTTTTGCACTTGCAACACTTGATTTCATTTTTTTACGCAAAATTAATACAATTCTTTGACTTTTCATTCTCCATTGTAAAAATCGCCGAGCTCAGAAAAACACGTCGAACCTTAGCGACTACCACAGACAAAGTAAACAGTGAATATAGCTGAAAATTTCATCATACTTTAGGGCATGTATACCAAACAATAAAAAAAAAATTTTGACAATCAGACACTCCAGACCCGCGAATTTAATTATTAGTAATTCGGGTACTTTTTGAACAGACCATGTATATTATATATATATAAATATATTATAATGTATATATATATATATATATATATATATATGTACATATATTCTTATAAGAAAAAATTTTCTTCTACCAGCCATCTCTAAGTTAACTAGAAAATCAATAGGAAACTCCGTTAAGAATGTGTGTCACGAAAATTCGTTGTTAAATTAGGTTTCGGGGTGGAATTTTAAACAACTTGAGCAAAATTCACCTTTCGGCAAAAGTGGCATTGACGATAATTATCCGCGAAGGTGACTCTTGAAAACTCTTGAAACAAAGTGTTCCGTAATATGTGAAACGTGATGGATGTTACACAATAATAAAATAAGTTGAAGATGTTATGTCTTGTAGAAAATTGGTAATGAAGTATGTATTGAGATACTAACTTAACAGCCGATTTTTCTGTTTGTATAGACCTATATTTCTTCTTATAAATCGAAATCTTCCCTTCGTTCTCAGATATTTGTTCGCCAACACTTCGGAGGAAGAAAACCTCTTATTATTCCGCACAATCGAATCAAATTCAGAAGCACATATTCGAACATTCCAATAACCTGCTGTATATAGGTATACAGCAATTCTTTTTCTATATTCTCGAAATATCATTCCCCATCGGCACATTCGCCCCCTGCCCTATCTTATAAAAATATTCAGTGGCGTCGGTGCCGAAACAACGAAATGAAATAAAGAGCACGAGATTCGAATTTATTAATAGAAGGACGTTTATTCGGAAATGTAATTGGGACGAAATGGAAAGGAATGGAATTAGTAGATGGTTTTTTGAAATATTCAACTGTCAAAAATAATTGAAATTTCTAGAATTTTAATACTTCAAATGTGAACTGGGATTTTTAATATGGCCTATAACCTAAGTTGGTTGCAAATGCATAAGGTGAGCCAATGAAATTTAAAATCAGTTTAGTAGTTTAGGAGCCTATTCCGAACATCATGACACGTACTATATATGTATATAAACATTTTACACCGACTGGCTTAATTATTGTCATACAAAATGCCAACATCTATTTAATTTATACTATCTCCATGTAATATCTATATTCCGTCCCAACATTAATTTACCCACTTCATCTCCATGAAAATATTTGTTTCCAACTGAAGAAACGTCATTTGCTCATTTTACCCACCACGGTTATTCATTTCAAGTTCGGATAATATATCATTCGAAAACGGACAGTTTTTGGGCCAAAAGACGCACAAACGATATTACATTTTAGGCGGATTAAATACTGACGGAAAACGGTGAATAATTCAGGATTTTTTTGACGTAAATGGTTCAGTAAAGTTTGGGTAAAAAAAAAGATTAATTGAAACGGTGAAAATGTATATGAGATGTTTGAAGTATATAGTAATTAAATGCATATAATTTTGATAATTAGTTTTATTTTTTCTAAAACTCCTAAATATATTGGGGTTGATTCGGTTGGCAAAGCGAATTGCAATGATTGTGATTAAGTCTATATCGGTGAAAGTTTCTAATATATTTCTAAGAGACTTCTGAATAATTAAAAATAATATTCTTTGGATATATTCCGTATTTTAGTTGTGACCATCTGACTGTTATTTATATAAAAAAATAATGTTGACATCAAAAAATTTACTGAATCTCGATTCTTTATTATGAATATCTCGAAGCTTTGTTGTACTTTCTTCACTAAATTGTAAATATCTGAAAATTTTGCAAAGAACTACATAAATGTTGTTATTTGCAATTGCAGTAGACACTTCCAGTAAAAACTTGTAAAATTTTCATGGTCATAATATAAACGGTGCGACCTAAGCATATTTTCAAAAATCATTTACTAATATATAGTTGGTTTGTCACTTTGTTTCATCACATTGGTTGGTTCCTGAATATCTCAAATATTTGCTGCACTTTCCTCACTAAATTGCAAATATCTGGAAATTTCGCAAAAAACTCCTTAAATTTAGTTATTTGCAATTGTAGTAGATGGTTCAAAGAATATCTTGTATAAATTCCAAGGTCGTAATACAAACGGTGCGACCTGAGCATATTTTCAAAAATCATTTACTAATATACAGTTGTGATAAATATCTGAAGTCCTTGCTGTACTTTTTTTCGCTAAATTGTAAATATCTGGAAATTTTGCAAAAAACTACTTAAATATTATTATTTGAGAAAGTAGTAGATGGTTTAGAGAATAATTTGTACAAATTTCAAGGTCGTATTACAAACGGTGCGATCTGAGCATATTTTCAAAAATCATTTACTAATATATAGGTGGATCGTTAATAGACATCTCGAATCTTTGCTGTACTTCCTTAACTAAATTGCAAATATCTGAAAATTTTGCGAAGAACTTTATAAATTTTATTATTTGCGATTGTAGTACAATGGCTCAAGAAATAACTTGTACAAATTTCAAGGTTGTAATACAAACGGTGCGACCTAAGCATATTTCCAAAAATCTAACACCTAATTTTTGTAACTATTTCTTGTTGAGAAAAAAAGAATTGGTACATATAGTAAATATATCCATCCATCGATCTTCTCACTGAGATTAAAAATTAAACAAAAAATTAAACCATGAATATTAAATTACTATACACCATTTATTTTTATTACCACAAATCTCAGCCAAGTGCGAATAATTTTCTGTAACGATTTTTATCTGGAAACCGCTCGTACAGAGTAACACAATGGAACAAAAAATCAAGTCTTAGCAGAAAAACTGAAAAAATACATTTATATATCTGGAAAAGAACGTTTCCCTGATAATGAGACTAAAGCAAAGAAATGAACGTTACCATTGTCCGTCGTGGAAAAGCTAAAGTGCCATTCGGGCCATTTTCTTTTCTTGTAATCTAATTTGAGAAGGAAAATGGGCGGCATCAATAAATAACTTTGCTAAATATTTAAGGTCAACCTATATATAAGGGTTGCTCTGGAACTGGATAGTAACGAGAAATAGAGAACTAGGTGTAAGTGTTATTTGGATTGGAAAATTGTTTAGTAATTTGCAACTTAGTGAAGAGTATTTAGTAGAGAACAAATAGTATATTAGGGATTTTTAAAAATAATCTCTGGTCGCACCGTTTGTATTATGAATATGAAAATTGTAGGAATTATTCTTTGCAATGTCTTCTATAAAAGCGAGTAATAAATTTTGAGGAGTTTCTTGGGAAATTTTGAGATATCTGCCATTTTGTGAAGAAAGTACATCAAAGATTGAGATATTTCGCAACCAACTGTAAACTAGTGAATTGTTTTTGAAAATATTCTTAGGTCGCACCGTTTGTATTACGACGTGGATATTTGTACCAGTTATTCTTTAAAGTATCAACTATAGTAACAAATAATAAAATTCATTTTTTTATTTGCAAAATTTTTAGATATTCGCTATTTAGCGAAGGAAGTACAGAAAAGAGTCGTGGTATTGAGTACAAAGCCAACTATATAGCAGTAACATAATTTTTGAAAATATAGTCAGGTCGCACTGTTTGTATTATTCACTTCAAATTTGCTTATGTTATTCTTTGAACCGTCTACTCTAATCGCAAATAATAAAATTCAAGGAGTTCTCTGCGAAATTTTCAGGTATTTGCAATTTAGTAAAGAGTACAGCAAAGGTTTGAGATATTTTGTAAAGAACCAACTGAATATTAGTTGGGTTCGAATATATGCTAAGATCGCACCAATTGTATTATGACCTCGAAATTTATACAAATTATTCTTTAAACTGTCTACTTTGATGGCAAATAATAAAATTTTAATTGAGCTTTGCAAAATTTTCAGTTGTTTGAAATTTAGTGAAGAAAGTACAGGAAAGATCTGAGGAATTCAGAGAAAAACAACTATATATAAATAAGTGATTTTTGAAAATATGCTCAGGCCGCATTGTTTGTATTACAACCTTAAAATTTATGCGAGATATTCTTTGTAGTATTTACTGCATTGTTAAATAATAAAATTTATGCATAACTTTGCAAAATTTTCGGATATTTGCTATTTAGTGAAAAAGTTTGAAATATTTAATAAAGTTCTGTATATTTATGACATGATTTTTGAAAATTAACTCAGGTCGCACCGTTTGTATTACGACCTTGAAATTTGTTCCACCTATTTTTTTAACCATCTATTATATTCATGAATAATAAAATTTAAGGAGTGTCTTGCAAAATTTTCAGGTATTTGCAATTTTGTAAAGGAAGTATAGCAAAAATTTGAGAATATTTAGTGAAGAACTCACTGTGTATTAGTAAATGATTTTTGAAAAATTGTGCAGGTCGTTCCGTTTGTATTGCAACCTTAAAACTTGCAAGACATATTCTTTGAAGTATCTTTCATGATGGCATATAATAAAATTTAAGGCGTCCTGTGTGAAATTCTCTGCTATTTTCAATTTAGTGAAGAATGTACACCGACTGTATATCAGTAAGTAAGAAAAGTTTAATATAAAATTAGTTAACTTTAACAATTCGGTGTTTCTAGTTGATTTTTACCTTGACAGCTCTTATCCATATCCCTAACTAATTTTTACCAATACATGATTTATTGAAATACTTTACCTCCAATAAAGATATATTCTTCCGATATAATAAAATTCTTATTTTTTCCTACAATCAGTTTATAATTATTTTCGTGTTCTGCAACGCCCACCGACCAACAACAAGAGACTAGAGAGGATATTTTCAAATTAACCGCAAACCATATATCTTACTTATACTGTATACACCAAGGTTATTAATCTTGTAGGTAAATGCCTTATAAATCACACTCGAAGGAAAGATAATGAGTTTGGTAAGGATGGACATGGAATTGCCGACGATATTTTCCAGATGCTGCCCTTTTTATTATACAACTTCTCGTTGTTAAGTGGAAAACGAAAACAAATTCGTTGGTCAATTCCTTGCCAAAAACGTAATAGAGAAAAAATTTAAAATATTTGTTTAATGAAGATAATAATATAAACTTACGTCATAGATTATGGTAAGAAACATATATTTTTAAGGAGATTTTGATCCATTACCTTGAAGGTGTTATTCAAGTTGGTTTTCTTCATCATTACCATTAAATCCTGATTGTACTATACATAGTTCATGAAATACGGCGATAAAACCGAGGGAAACTATTCTTAGTCGAGTTGAGGTGAAGAGCCCTTGGAAGACCTCTTAATTCTGATAAGATTATCGGGAAGACTAAGTTGTTAACTTTAGCAGTTAAGGCGTTTATAACCATCGCCCTATAGGGCGAAGAAGTCTATACATAAATATTAGGAAACCCATCATCTGAGGCATTTATTTTTCTTGATAATATTCATGACTCACTCCTCCTCTATATTAGATGACATGCAATATTTTTCATTTCGCTAAAAGTAATGATTTCATATTTCAATTTCGTGTCTCAGTTTGATCCCCTGTCAACTTTATGCTCGGCTGATCGTTATTAGAAAATTATGGAAATTCTTATATTATTATAAACCCCGATGATATCATTTGTAGGAATCTTATTGCTTTTTTGAAAAATATTACATTTATTAATAATGCCTGATAAGAAGATTTATGTATCAAGAATGGTTTATTGAGAAAAGTACATGTCACGATGTTTGTCATAAATGGACACCTAAATTACTGAACCGATTTTAAATTTGATTTGCTCATTTTGTCATATATATTTTTCCCTTGTCCATTTCATCAAATATCTTCCCAATATCTTCCCGATACCTTCTGGATATATTAATCTGGGACTTTTATCTCGGATATCATTTTTCGCCAATTTCCGCTGACAACTCAGTTCCGTTTTATTTGTGAAAATAATGAGAACGATTTGTGCTAGGATGAGGTTGTCAGGTTGACACTAGTCAGGGTTTGGTCACCTGAATAGTTCCGAAACAAATTTACCAACTTGCTGATATATTGGTTAGAGTATGTAATCGCATACGACGGCTGGTTTACTGTCAATTATAAGTTATGTAATTAAAACTTGCGGTGGAATGACCTAGGTGATGGTGAATTTGTAGAGTTTACCAAATTTTTGTAAATTTGGAATAAAAATTATAGAGTTTGTTTTAACATTTCAATTAAATTAGTTTTATGTATCATTTCTGCATAATATGAAAAATAAATTAAAAATTATATATAAATTTTCTTTTAACAGACTCCCAAGTAAAATAAGTTTTATATATATATATTTTTAATTTTGATTTTTTTTGAAACATTTAACAAAATTTTTAAATTTTTGAAAAATTTTAAATTTTTTAAAAAACTTGAAAAAAATCGACCCTTTATTTTATATTTTATCGATTTTTAAGTTTATTGGCAACATTTTGAAAATTGTCAATAATTTTTTTTTTGGAAAGATTGAAAAAAATGACTTGAATGAAAAACTCACAATTTTTAAAATTTATTGGACTTGAAAAAAAATCGACTTATTGCAAAATGTTGAATTTTTTATGACAATTTTCAAATTTTTAGAATTTTTTTTGCAACATTATTGAAAATTTTGAATAATGTTAATTTATTTGAAAAAATTGAAAATTATAGACTTCTTTGAAAATCCTGAAATTTGTTAGATTTTTTGAAAATCTTGATGTTTTTTGTAATTTAGAATATTTTCAGAGCGTTCGGATGCGCAGCTGCTTTAGAGACGAAATATTGAAGCGCGTAAGCGCCGCGTCGCAGTCCTAGAGTTAAACATTGTAAACATACAATTAAAGATTAATTAAAAACCTTACTTACGGTGCTGAAATTTTCTTGTAAATATATTTAAGTATAATGAGTTCCATGTATTATTTTTTTAAACGTTTTCAATTTATTTAAACAATTAACAATTTTTTTTAAAAACTTTTGAAAAAACGACTTTTTTCAACATGTTGAAATTTTTGAGAGTCTTTGAAACTTTTGGCATTTTTAAATTTAGATTATTTTATATTTTTTGAACCTAAAAAAACGATTTTTTCCAAAATGTTGAAATTTTTGATAATTTTTGAAAATCGTGAAATTTCGTAATTGTTTTTTAACCTTTTTGAAAATTTTTGAATAATTTTAAATTTGAAGAAAAATTGACTTGTTTTTTAAATCTTGAAATTTTTGTAGTTTTAGAAAATGTTGATGTTTTTTGTAATTTGAAAATTTTTTCAAAACGATCGCGCTAAAAGAGATAAAAGTATTAGAGCGCGTAAGCGCCGCGTAAGAATTAAAAATTATGAACCTACGGACCCCTGATATACATAAAATTTTAATTTATTAATCTTTATAAAATGTTTTATAATTTTATGTGCATCAATACGAATCGAATGATTTTGAATCATTTCAAATAGGTTGTATCCGCACACAAACACACACACTCACACTCATAAATCAATTTTTTCTAAGGTATGCCAAAATGTTCAGAAACCTCTAAAACGTAAATATATGCAAGAATTTTTTTTTTTATTTTTTTGCTATTACTATAACTTATCTTACAGAAAATGAAGAACTGTTTGTTGTATATGGCGTTAAAATTTCTTGTTATTTTAATGCAAATTTATTTCCAAGAATGATATTGATTCGATAGTTTTCTTCAGTATTAACGGACTTGATTTATCATGATTTTTAGTTTCATTTTTTTTAATTTTATAAAGGTTTCTTAGCCCTGCCCTCTGTCGATTGCGGTCTTAATTAAGACCGCAATGTCTCAATCGATCGAATGGAGTGTCCAAGTCGTTTCGAGAACTATTGAACTCGATTAATCAGAAAGATATCGATCGAATTATATTTTATCCAGAGGTATATATCATACATGTTTTTGTCAAACGAATGGAAAAATAGGAAAAATATCTAACTTGGTTACAGCCAATCCTGTCGCCCCGTTTTGGCTTGACGTTGAGTTCTGGGACCCCTTGTGTATAAATCTAAATTATGATTGTATCTCTCAACTCTAGTGATAGTAGTACATATCATATTTTCATTATCAGTGCATAAGTAAAATTTATATGAAAATTTGTTTATAAGTCTTTGAATTTTATTCAATAAAAATTTTTAATTATAAAAATCTTAGTGAGCATTTGAGTATTTTTTATTATCAAATTTATCATTCCCATATTTTTCCGTTGCAAATTTATACCAAAATATTTCATAAAGATGTTTTCTGTAATATCTACATGAAAATATTAAGGAAGGTAGATATTATATGATAGAATTAAAATTCATATTCAAACAAAGAGCTCTCGAATTTCTCTCTGTTTGTTCTCTGTATTGTTTTGCATAATTTTGTTATGTTGCAATAATTCGAGCATAAAAAATGAAAATGAAAACATTTTACTTAACCGTTGTAAAATATCGCTTCATGTTTTTTTTAAGTGGGAATTGGAGACATAATTTTGTTGGACTTTAAATTTTTAATAGGAGACTCTTTGATGGATTTTTTCTATATATATATATATATATATATATATATATATATATATATATATTAATATATTTCTTAGCCACGTCATTAGTAAACAATGCAAAAAACATAATAACAAAAATAAAAACCGATAAAACAAAAAAGGGACGTGATGACTGTTCCTCCTGAATGAATAATTCATTAACGATTGTTATATTATATGCCATTAACATAATGAGTACGAATAAGCTTTCAATATTCAAATTTGGTATTCGTTTTAAGTTTAACGACGAGTACTTATACTGATTTAAACACACAAACATACAACCATATATATTAAAGTGGTCCTTAATATGGACATTTTCGAATTTCTTTGCTCCCAAGTGCTCAAACGCTTCCAAATTAATAATGAAAAATTTTCTAAAAGTTTTGGCTCTTAATATTAACATTTAGATAATCTGCAATATAAATAACCATATTAAGGACCACCCTAATATATATATATATAAATATATATACATATATATCAGATAAATTTATTTCTTAATACTGTATTTGTTTTTTATTTTTTAAGAAAGGTATTTTCAAAAAAAAATTTCTTATTTTGCGATTTTGATAGTGCTTTCACTTTATACTTTTCGTTTTTAATAAAAAAATCTTGCAAAAATAAAATTTCAATTATAAAATTAACTGTTATGATTGCTACTGATGTTATATGGGAGAAAATAGGATAATCATACCTACTAATATATATGTATATTAGAGTGGTCCTTAATATGAACATTTTCGAATTTCTTGGCACCCAATATATATATATATATAATAATATATATAATATAACCTGATTACTAAACTATAGTTTCATATTTTCAATTTTTATTTTTGGTTTTTGGTTCTGAAAGAGGAACGCACCACAATACCAAAACGTCAAAGGTGAATAAATGTTCAGAAAGTATTTAGATTTTTTAATATATATACATATATCTTCTATATATATAAAAATAAGTCGGGTTTTCCTTCCTGACGAAATAACTCCAGAGAACGCACGAACTGATATCGACAATTTAGCATTTGTTGGAAAGGTCTCGGGCCCCGCAAGGTTTATAGCTAAGAAAATTAGTGGTGCATGGCATCGTGCCCTAATTCAAATTGCTGGAACTTCACGCACCGTAATTAAAAATTCGAGCAATAAAAATAAAACAATTGTTTTAAATAATTTCAAATAGATTATCTTCTATATATATAAATAAGTCTCGGGCTCTGCAAGCTTTATAGCTAGAAATTAGTGGTGCATGGCATCGTGCCCTAATGCAAATTGCTGGAACTTCACGCACCGTAATTAAAAATTCCAGCAATAAAAATAATCAACAATTGTTTTTTTAATAATTTCAAATAGATTATCTTCTATATTCTATATATATAAAAATAAGTCGGGTTTTCTTCCTGAGGAAATAACTCCAGAACGCACGAATATCGACAATTTAGCATTTGTTGGAAAGGACTCGGGCTACGCAAGGTTTATAGCTGAGAAAATTAGTGGTGCATGACATCTTGCCCTAATGCAACCTAATACAAATTGCTAGAACTTCACGCACCGTAATTAAAATTTCGTAGTAATTAGTGAGAATTATCAGAATTATGCTTGGTTAAGTCAACGAGCAATTCTTGCCGCACAGAATAATGATATACACGCACTGAATTTCACCTTTAAATCAAAAATTGCTGGCGATTTGGTGACATACCAATAATTCCGAATGGTCTTTTGTGACTTCAAACGATTGCAATTTCCAGTTCGCCTTGCGTTCGCAATAACAAGTCGCAAGGCCAATCGCTTAGTGTTTTGCGGGATAAATATCAATAGATTATTTAGAAAAATCATTGTTTTTCACATGGGCAGTTATACGTTGCCTGTTCACGAGTTGGAAAAACCATCCGCTTTGTTTGTGTTTAACGTCATCCCAAAAAACAAAAAATGTGGTTTACCAAAGAGCACTTCAATGAAATGGATAATTTGCGGATTCACTTTCATTTACTTAGAGAAGTTCAACTAAAAACATTCATTTTTGTAATCGAAATAAATTCATTACTGTTTTATAATAAAATCACATTTTTCCTTTTCAAATATAAAATAAACAAAAAATTTCTTCACCTTTCTCACGAAACCATCTGGTGGCGAAACGGAGTTCGTCGGGTTTGCTAGTATATATATATATATATAAAGATATATATATATATATATATATATGTATATATACATTAACAATGTTTCTATCTATTTTGGTCAAATGCAAACACACATTCATTTAGTGGTAATCGTCCGAAAACAATGCGGTTTCCGTAGAAGAAAAGTGGAGGGTCAGACCGTTACGACGGGTTAATTAAACGGCTTTCTAGGGGGGGTTGCCACATGTTTACCAGTTAATAATTTCGCACCGATAAATTCCTGTAAACACCAGTCGGAAATTCAAATGGCTTTAGTGGAACAAAGAACCAACGAGGCAAAACGTTTAAACACACAATGTAAATAACTATAAGAAGGATATAGGTATGAATGTATGGTTATGTGTTAGGTAAATGTTGGGATTATGTACAAAATTTATTATAAATATTAACTATAGCAAGATGTTTCATTTGTTTTAAAAATTTTGAACTGCAGATATGATTATCCAATTTTCTCCCATATAACATCAGTTGCAATCACAGCAATTGATTTTATAAGTAAAATTTTATTTTTTATATAGAACCCTACTAAATACTGACAAAAACCTTCTTAAAAAAAATACAATATTAAGAATTGAATTTATTTGCCATATTTGCTGTTTTGCAAGTTTTTTTCATTAAAAACTAAAAATAGGAACTGAAAGCGTTGCCAAAATTACAAACTAAGAATTTTTTTTTTTGAAAATTTGCATTTTTTATCAAGGATTTACACCATTTATTTGTATCGGACAAATTTGAATGTAAGGTTTTAGCATTAGATAAAACCTTTGTACTTCAAAAACCTTCTTAAAAAAATACAATATTAAGAAATGAATTTATTTGCTATATTTGTTGATAGCGCAAGAATTTACTTAGTGACATATGTTATTGATAAATATGCGAAAGTTTTAATTGAATTGCGGACTATCTAAATGTTAATGTTAAGAGCTATTCTACAGTTTTTTTTTTAAATTTTATAGCAGAAAGAACAAACTAAATTGTTTTTAAAAATGAAATTATTTACCTCAATTCACCTAAACACAATAAAGAGATTTGGCTCTTATAAACTGAAATTTGTTTGAAAAAAAATTATTATTTTAATTGCCATTAATTTCCATATAATCTAATAAATTTTTAATTACATTAACTGAATGAAGTGAATTCAAATTTTTTAAATACTTACTTTAATAATACTTAAATAGTTTAAATTATACAGAAAAAATTGTATTTTTATTTATAATTAATTTATTGGATTAAATGTTCTGAGGATTAATTAATTGAAAAAATCCAGGAAGAATTAAATTACAACTTGCAACGTATATATTATTATTTATTGATATTTTTTTATTTTTTTTTTATTTTTATTTTATTCAATTATAATAATCAGAGTGAGTTACAGAACTGATATAAGAAAGAAACTATTATATAAATATTATAAAAAAAAAATAATAGTAGTTACAAATAATAACAATTTTTATTAATTTATATTTTTATTTTATAATCACCTGAGGAAATTTCATGTATAACACAATTTTTTGTACTTTTTATTTGAATTTATATTTCAACTCTTTAATAGTAGTTACCTTCTGCTAAACTTTATGATGCCCAAATCGAAATAATTAAATTAAAATGTAATATAAATTAAAATATCTAGATTTTGAGTCCTGTTTTTTAATAAGAAATAAAAATCGATTTTTGTAAAACTTCTCTAATGTGATTCATCAACGTTAAGGACTTCTGAATAAAAGTCGAAGTGCT
>NW_020537886.1:0-28481 GCF_003426905.1 Ctenocephalides felis | reverse complement strand
CAGCACCTGGGCCTGATGTGTTTCGGCCCAAACTTCTGAGGTCGATGCCGGTGGACATCCTGGCAAATGTGCTTAACTTACTGTTACTAATGGGCCGCATTCCAGACAGATTGGTTGAATCATACACAACACTAATTCCTAAGAAAGATAACGCATGTAATCCGGGCGATTACAGACCAATTACAGTGTCATCAGTCTTAACTAGAACGCTAAATAAAGTGCTCGCCAGGCGGCTGCTTAATGAGATTCATATTGACGATAGGCAAAAGGCTTTCCAACCAGTTGATGGTTGCGCGCACAACATCTTCGCGCTTGATCACCTTTTGAGGCACCACAGACACTACCACAAACATCTATTTATAGCTTCAATCGACGTAGCTAAAGCCTTTGATACAATTTCGCATGCTGCACTGTTAAACACACTCAAGTACTATAACCTGCCACATAGCTTTATCAACTACATAGAAGAGTTTATATAAACATGGTTGGACAAATCTCCGACTTGGACGCTGGACCTCGGATCCCATTAGTCCGAGGTGCGGTGTAAAACAAGGGGATCCCCTGTCACCCATCTTATTTAACTTGGTTATTAACAGACTAATAGAAACATCACCACCAGAGATTGGAGTCAGGATTGATGATAAGGTCTATAATATACTGGCTTTTGCAGATGACCTAATTCTGGTGGCTTCATCAATCAAAGGATTGCAGTCATTATTGGATCATGCAGCAAACTTTCTTTCTAGCTGCGGTCTTGTAATCAACAATAGTAAATCGTTCACTGTTTCCATTAAAAATGCACCGCATGTTAAGAAATCATTTGTAGACAATAACACCGTCTTCACATGTGGAGGGCTGGAACTTCCGGCTCTATCGAGAACAGACGGCTGGTGCTACTTAGGAGTACCATTTACTCCAGAAGGTGCCAACATTGGGGATATCAAGAGCAAGCTCCAAATAATTATTGATAAACTGACAAAAGCACCATTAAAGCCACAACAACGCCTATTTGCACTGAGAACCATTGGTATTCCCAGGCTGTTACATCAACTAACCCTGGGAAACGCCAAGTTGGGTCTTCTCAAATCACTTGACGGTGCTGTAAGAAAAGCGATTAAGTCTTGGCTCAGATTACCAAATGACCTCACTACAGCTTACTTTTACGCGCACTTTAAGGACGGAGGCTTATCGTTTCCCTCTTTAAGGTGGCTGGTACCTCTGAGACGTAAAAACCGGCTAATGAAATTAAACTGGGGCGAAAACGAATTCCACAAACTGGAGATTGCCAACTGCGAAAAACGGTTAAAGGACAACAACAACGTCCTGTCTTCTCAAAAGCAATTAGACGAGAGGTGGGCCCGGCTACTGCATCAGTCAGTGGACGGGGGACCACTCGCGAAATCGTCGAAGACCCCATCACAACATCGATGGGTAATTGATGGCAAGAAAACAAGACAGGTTTTGTCGGGCGGGCGGGCTGCAATGCTCCCGAAACCCTTGACCATATTTTACAGACATGCCACAGGAGCCATCGACAGCGAATTGAGAGACACAACGCCGTGTGTCAGTATGTAAAAAGAGCCCTAGAGAAAACGTACTCGCACGTCGACCTAGAACCAAACTTCAAGACGGCGGAAGGCACCAGAAAACCAGATTTAATTGCAGCGCAAAGTGGAAGAGCCATTGTTCTGGATGCCCAAATTGTTGGAGGATCCATGGACATGGCTAGAGCCCACAAACGCAAGTTAGAATATTATAAAAATCTGGAAAACAAGGTGAAAGAGAAGTACAATGTGTCAACAGTGTCATACAATTCCATCACACTAAATATCAGAGGTGTATGGCATGAGGAATCTGCGAAATATCTAGTGTCGGAGAAAATATTAACTAGTGACGAATTAAAAGTAATTTCCACCAGAGTACTTATAGGAGGGCTAATCGGATTCAGCAAATGGTCACGAACAACGACTATAAGAAGTGAGCGACAGGGGATCGGCTAACCATCTGTATTAATGCGTGCTGCCTGCGCCAACACCCGCCAGGCATAATACTAGGAGTTAGGTTTAGTGGGTATTGCCTTCGGGTCGAGTCCCACACTGCCTGGTCAACCTGGCGACCGGCGTGCGTAAATGCATTCCCCTCCTAGCCAAAAAAAAAAAAAAAAAAAAAAAAAAAAAAAAAAAAAAAAAAAATAGCCAAATGCCTCGTCATCTAACTAGTGACGCGCATGAATGGATTAACGAGATTCCCACTGTCCCTATCTACTTTCTAGCGAAACCACTGCCAAGGGAACGGGCTTGGAAAAATTAGCGGGGAAAGAAGACCCTGTTGAGCTTGACTCTAGTCTGGCATTGTAAGGAGACATGAAAGGTGTAGCATAAGTGGGAGATAGTAATATCGTCGGTGAAATACCACTACTTTCATCGTTTCTTTACTTACTCGATTGGGCGGAAAGCGTGCGTCGAAAACTTGCGTTCCGACTGTCACGGTTTTCTAGAGCCAAGCGCATAAGAGTGGTGTGAGCCATTGCGCCGATCGCCAACAATACTCTAGCGTGATCCGATTCGAGGAAACTGCTAGGCGGGGAGTTTGACTGGGGCGGTACATCTGTCAAATAATAACGCAGGTGTCCTAAGGCCAGCTCAGCGAGGACAGAAACCTCGCGTAGAGCAAAAGGGCAAATGCTGGCTTGATCCCGTTGTTCAGTGTGCACAGGGACTGCGAAAGCATGGCCTATCGATCCTTTTGGCTTGAAGAGTTTTCAGCAAGAGGTGTCAGAAAAGTTACCACAGGGATAACTGGCTTGTGGCAGCCAAGCGTTCATAGCGACGTTGCTTTTTGATCCTTCGATGTCGGCTCTTCCTATCATTGCGAAGCAGAATTCGCCAAGCGTTGGATTGTTCACCCACAAATAGGGAACGTGAGCTGGGTTTAGACCGTCGTGAGACAGGTTAGTTTTACCCTACTGATGAATCGTCGTTGCGATAGTAATCCTGCTCAGTACGAGAGGAACCGCAGGTTCGGACATTTGGTTCACGCACTCGGTCGAGCGGCCGGTGGTGCGAAGCTACCATCCGTGGGATTATGCCTGAACGCCTCTAAGGCCGTATCCTTTCTAGACAAAGTAAGCAACGATATCTCTAAGAGTCTCGTGAGTCGAAAGGCTCAATACAATGTGATTTATTAGGTATTCGGCACACGCCGTTTATCGCACGAGCCATATTTAGCCGAATGGGGCGCTGGACAGGGGCGATATCCGTCCGTTATATCTGTCTTGCCTATAGCGGTCGATCATGGGTCACTAGTTCGATGTAGAGACTCGGAATCGTTTGTAAACGACTTAGGTACCTGGCGGGGTGTTGTACTCGGCAGAGCAGTTACCACGCTGCGATCCGTTGAGACTCAGCCCTTGGCTTGGGGATTCGTCATGTTGGCTTGACGTCACCCCACGCTATTAGAGCATAAGCCTTAAGCCGTCGCATTGCAGCATGCCACAATCAGTAGGCTTGACAGTCGAAAACTTGTACATGCTGTACATGTGACACTTCTTCGGTATCTACCTAGCTATTTTGTACAACGTGCGTGAGTCAGCACGTAAATCAAAACTTATTGACAAATTCCAATACTAGAAATATTTATTATTTCTTTCAATAACCATAATGTCAAGAGAATAGTTATAAATATTTTGTAAGTTTACGAAATATATGTTTTTAAGAGAAACTTTTCATAATTTTTTAATATAAATATATGATATAATTCATTAAATTCTAAATAGGGAGAATGTTTTTTGCTAAATTTCTTGGAAATGCGTACAAGTTGCTAATAAGCAAAGTACGTATAAGTTATCTATAATGCAAAATGCGTGCAAGTTGTCAATGTGTAAAATACGTGCAAGTTGTCAATTTGCATAATGCGTGCAAGTTGTCAATTTCAGAATACGTGTAAGTTGTCAATGTGCAAAATACGTGCAAGTTGCTATTTTTATTTAATTTTTGTAATATACTCTAAATAATTAGTAACTTCCAACCTATAAATATTTCGATTCTTTTATAATAAAATATTCAGTATATTTATTTCCTTTTTAACAAAATATTCAGTATTTATATATAATTTCAAACTACATCTAGTAAACTTTTAAGGGACATTTGCGAGTAAGCCTAACCTAGAATCATGCATCGAAACAGGTTAAAAACATTTTCCGGCTTTTTGAAATCAGTAACTTACGGGTACATCAGACTACATCAAGTAAACTGTTAGGGGACATTTGCGAGTAAGCCTAACCTAGAATCATGCATCGAAACAGGTTAAAAACATTTTCCGGCTTTTTGAAATCAGTAACTTACGGGTACATCAGACTACATCAAGTAAACTGTTAGGGGACATTTGCGAGTAAGCCTAACCTAGAATCATGCATCGAAACAGGTTAAAAACATTTTCCGGCTTTTTGAAATCAGTAACTTACGGGTACATCAGACTACATCAAGTAAACTGTTAGGGGACATTTGCGAGTAAGCCTAACCTAGAATCATGCATCGAAACAGGTTAAAAACATTTTCCGGCTTTTTGAAATCAGTAACTTACGGGTACATCAGACTACATCAAGTAAACTGTTAGGGGACATTTGCGAGTAAGCCTAACCTAGAATCATGCATCGAAACAGGTTAAAAACATTTTCCGGCTTTTTGAAATCAGTAACTTACGGGTACATCAGACTACATCAAGTAAACTGTTAGGGGACATTTGCGAGTAAGCCTAACCTAGAATCATGCATCGAAACAGGTTAAAAACATTTTCCGGCTTTTTGAAATCAGTAACTTACGGGTACATCAGACTACATCAAGTAAACTGTTAGGGGACATTTGCGAGTAAGCCTAACCTAGAATCATGCATCGAAACAGGTTAAAAACATTTTCCGGCTTTTTGAAATCAGTAACTTACGGGTACATCAGACTACATCAAGTAAACTGTTAGGGGACATTTGCGAGTAAGCCTAACCTAGAATCATGCATCGAAACAGGTTAAAAACATTTTCCGGCTTTTTGAAATCAGTAACTTACGGGTACATCAGACTACATCAAGTAAACTGTTAGGGGACATTTGCGAGTAAGCCTAACCTAGAATCATGCATCGAAACAGGTTAAAAACATTTTCCGGCTTTTTGAAATCAGTAACTTACGGGTACATCAGACTACATCAAGTAAACTGTTAGGGGACATTTGCGAGTAAGCCTAACCTAGAATCATGCATCGAAACAGGTTAAAAACATTTTCCGGCTTTTTGAAATCAGTAACTTACGGGTACATCAGACTACATCAAGTAAACTGTTAGGGGACATTTGCGAGTAAGCCTAACCTAGAATCATGCATCGAAACAGGTCAAACTACTTTTGAAGAAAAATATTGTTTTTGGGTTTTTTAGGAATGACATATATTTATTCTATTATTTATTTACATGACATGGTTTAAATACAACATTTTTATTTCTTTAAGTTACATTTTTATTTAAAATAAAATTTCTTACATTTAGCTAATACAATTTAAATAAATTAATATCTGAAATCTTGCTTGCTTTCCAGTCGAGGATGCTTTTCACGAGATAGTAGTGTCGCTGTCATAACACCTTCGCGATTTTGCTCTAATACGCGTTTTGATACATTAGCCAGTAATTGAACATGTCTCTCAGTTCCCTGAATGTGGACCGGAATTTTAGGGTCACTCCATGGACACTCATTGCTTTGTAGATATTGTACTAGATGTTCATGAGGAATATTTAGCGTAAAGGCTGGTTCGGATATATTTGAATAATCATCCATATCTATCATATTAGTATAGTCGGTGCATTCGAAATTTATTTCGGGTGTTTTGTAATCTCTCAATTGCGTCAGGTCTTCCACATTATTACGGTAATATAAGATTTTTCTTATAGCTGAATCTCGTATTTCCTTTTTATTATCAAACAACATTGCTAATAAAATATTTTCTGAGTGAGCATAGTATGCGTTTTCTTTAGCAACATTGTTCACAATTTGTCTCAAATTCGAGTCTAAATATTGCGTCCAGCTAATAAATTTATAAAATAATATACTACCATACACCACAGAGTTGTAATATTTAATGTTAAAGTACATTGGAATATATACTTTCATTACGTAGTTTGCCAGAATTTTCAAATTTTTGGAAGGCTTATTAGTAGTTACATATAACCGAAGTAACCTACTAGCCTTCGTGAGCCAACGGGAATGTGCTATTGGCCCTGGTTTCATGTTAGCTAAGTCTGTCGATACTTCTCCAGAAGCAACTGCTTTAGCTATTTTTATTAAATAACTTGAGTCAGTTGTCGATTCAGCAGGACTTATATCAGCCAAATTTTCAAGTGGGATTGTTTCAAAGTCTTTTACCGGCTGGAAGTATATAGGAAAAAATAAATTATATTGAATTTGAACATAGGGTATTAAAAATAGTAAATATGTTATAACTCACCGGTATATTTTCGCATGTTTCAATTTGTTTGCTTAATATTCCAGTTTTTGTTCGTGGTCCAGTGGTCAATGATTTTTCCAAATAGTTAAATAAATGGCGAAGTGGAAGTTCGTTAAAGTGGAGAAGACACACAAACCAATGCAGTGGCCTGTTTAACTGAATTTCAAATCGACGTAAAATACCATTTTTTACGCCTGTATTTGCTGGTTCACCATCGCAACATATGCCTATCAAAGAATCGAGAGCTATTCCTTTATCGGCGAAAAACTCGTTCAATTTGATTACTTTACTTTCCGAATCTTCATTTTCCAATTTTGTGTAACCCAACAATTGGCCATTCGGTTCCTTTAAAATAACTAAATGCGCTTCTTTAATCATTCGTGGGTGAAACTTCTTATCGATTTTTTCCATGGTAATAGAATCATTTTTTCGGCCGTCGAATGAAAATGCTATTAATTCAGAAGAATCATATCGTTTGTGTAGAGCTTGCCTATTTTTCTGCCTCTCGCGAACGCTTTTATTTTTGTCCATAATGACAGGATTGCCCCAATCATCCGTTATGCCCAGGTCACGCAGGATTGCCGTCACCACGCCAGACCCAACTCTATCAGAAATTGCAAATCTGTCGCACATTAAGGCATAGCTTGGAGCCTTATATCTTCGACTATATGGACCACGTTTTATATGAGAAGTATTTTGTAAACTTTCCGAACTGCTTTTAAAATCAAAATCAACATCTGGAGTATATGTCTCACCTGGAGTAATATTGCTAGTTATTGTAGATTCTGATACTTCATCTTCAATTTTTATAATATATTCTGGTATCGTAGATTTCCTCTCATTATGTTGATCCATCATAAACGCTTGTAAATGTTTTGGGATCAATCCACAGGAACACAGTAATCTTCGCAAATCGCATTTGCATTTTCCAATATAAAATAATTCTTTCGTGGATTCTACAAACTCCTGAAATGATGCTTGGGTAGACTTGCTTTTATTTGTACTTTTATATTTATCAATCAATCGGTTCAATTTTCTAGCGATACTTCGTTTCTCCATAATTGGAATATCAATTTTTTCCCACGTCTGAATCAATTTCGTTACCACATTTGGAGTAAATGTTTTATATGAAAACATTTTATTTTGTTTTTTTGATTCTTCGGCCAAATAAAAATAATACCTGATAATTTCCATACTTGTCGGAAGATTTACTCCAGTAAATTCATTTGCTTCCCCAAATGTAATTTGATCATGCGAGCGCATATGATTCAAATTACTAGCACTTGCGCCTGAATTTAAATAAGAATTCGCCATTGATACTTCACGTCTAACTGGAGAACTGAATGAAGATTTATGCCAAATTTTCACATTAATATATCCTTTTCGAAACTTCGAGAATTATTATAAAAAAATACTAGCGCACTCTGATGGAAATAAATAACAACAAACTAAACCCGATTTAAAAACCCCCGTACAAACTATCAATCAAAATATAACTCACAATTTGAATTATTCACATGCCTAAATTAATATATTAACTTATTAAAAACAGTATTTTATTGAAAATTTCGCTGGCTAAAGAGTTATTTGCGATATATGGTTTTGAAGTCAAAATTCATTTAAATAACACATATATTTCATATGAAAAGGTGCCCATATCGCTTAATTTTACTTCTATAATGATTCGGCCCACCCTAATATATATATATGTATATATATATATATATATATATATATATATCTCAGCCGTACGATATTCCCTGAACATAACGAACAGTTTACATCGCGACTAGATATTTTATATATTCTGCGCTTAACACAGAGGCTAGACCTTTAACAACCGTCGAAACGGCGGTCCGTACATGAAATTTGCGGTCCGCAGACCCAGTTAATTTCAAACAGTCTCTTTACCTTTCGTTAGATTGAGAACGTCGGGGCGAATTCATAAGAATTCATCGTTATAACTCACTTTTATTCTCGATCGGAGAGTATTGAGTTGATTGCATTTGTATATTTGATTTTCCGCATAAGAGTCTTTGCGTCAACGACATATGCCCGCGAATATGCTGTACAGTATGGTTGAACACTTATAAATAAGGTCCAGAACCCGGCCGTAAACCGACATCCGAACATAGATGGCGTATATAATTCCAGACACGGTCTACGACATTATTTAAAGTAACGCCGCTATATAGTTGACAGACTAAAAGTATCGAATATAATGTATAAAATACACCGGGGAATAATATTCGAACCTGCCTGAACAACACAGCGTACTTTAGCCTAAGATTGCTCGCATCGCACTCGACACGACCTTTTTGAGACCTTTCTAACGATGTATATTACTTTATATGTTTTCTTTACAGAAATATCGAATCGTGAGGAGTGTTGCTCCAACCTAGCCGCACTTTGCATTTTGACAAGTTAACATCTACACACATTGCTCTATAACATCAAAACCGTAAAAGATACGAAAAAACTTTGTTCGTACGAAAGATGCAAAATAAAATGGTATATAAATGGTTAAGTGTGTTTATATAATTTTTTCGAGATTTTCCGATTTTCCTGAAATTTTACGACAGCAATTTGCCCGTAGGCCACACCGTTCGGAATTCGAAGTTGCGATATATGGGAAAAAAACTAAGAATTTTGAGACCTTTCTAACGATGTATAATACTTTATATGTTTTCTTTACAGAAATATCGAATCGTGAGGAGTGTTGCTCCAACCTAGCCGAACTTTGCATTTGACAAGTTAACATCTACACATATTGCTCTATAACATCAAAACCGTAAAAGATACGAAAAAACTTTGTTCGTACGAAAGATGCAGAATAAAGTAACGAATAAAATGGTATATAAATGGTTAAGTGTGTTCATATAATTTTCTCGAGATTTTTTAAAATTTCGTTGCTAAGAACAAAATTTCAAGTCAGTTATCCCTATGGCAACTTTTCAGTTGCTTCACGTTTCAAGTCAGTTATCCCTATGGTAACATTGCAGATATATATTAAATTATTACTGAAATTTCGTTTAAAACATTATGTATACATATGATTGAATAGTTTTACTTGTCGTCAACGATCATACCATGTTGAATATACCGGTTCTCGTCCGATCACCAAAGTCAAGCAACATCGGGCGTGGGTAGTACTTAGATGGGAGACCGCTTGGGAACACCACGTATCGTTGACCTTTTGCCCTAGTATTTTACCGATGTTAAGTCAAATTATAAAAAGTACATACTCTCGGTATAAACTGTTAAAATCTTTGATAGAGATGAGAAAATAGTTTATGTAAAATGAAATAAAATATATATATATATATATATATATATATATCTTATATATAAAATTCTTCTGTAACAATGTAAGTTTCATATTTCCTCCTAAACTATAATTCGGATTTTCATGAATCTTCCTGAAGTTTGTTCGGGAAATTTTTCAGAATGTTTTGATTTATAGAAATATAGCTAAATTGTAGAAATAAATAGAAAAAATTACAAAAAACCGCTTATCATTGTTTGCCCTTGAAAATATTTGAAGCTTAGTTTGACATTAAAAACAATTGAGGACTGTCATTTGCCAAACATTTCTATTCACTTATAGGCTAAGGCGATATTAGAATATAATAAATTCATGATTATGAATAAGGAAAATGTAATGTCTACATTATTAATGCCGAAAAGCAGCTGAGATGTGCCAAAAATTAAATTAATATAAGATGCAAATAATATAACATGCATTTGACAAGTGATGCAGTCTGCGCATGCGTCTGACGTGCGCGTGGTTTGCTTTTGCTTGCAATAATTTTGTTTGCGCACTTTGCGAACAGATTCGCCGTACGAATTCGCGCAAAGGAGCGAGCCATAAGTGATTGCGCTCAAACATATTCAATTTGCAGTCGTTTTGCCTTACTATACTAAGTCGCAATACAAAAAAAATTTATTAGAAGTTTCATTGTGTCAAAAATTCATATGTTTGTCATTGGGTACGGAATATTTACTCAATGGAGCGCTTTGGGTCTGAAATTTTTACTGTTTTCCAATTCGTTTGGAATTTTGGAACTAGGTTCATCTTACTCTTCAGAAGTGAAAACAATTTAGACTCCTTTACCACTTCTCGGGTGGATGACATTTCTTTTCAGTGGTGTGATTTTACTTTTTTTCAAAATAACGTTGGGTATCGATAAAAGAACTAATTATACGAGAAAAATATTTAATAATGTTTTTCAAAAAAGGAAATACTTTTCAAGTTACTGGCTACTGAATATTTGTTTCTTTTTTCGTTTTTCATCATTTTTTGCTAACACCTTCAAAATATACATCTTAACGAAAATCATGTAATGAACAGAATTATATCAATTAAAATCTTAATAAATCGTTATTTATAGTGTTTTAGGAACATTATTAGGCTAGATATGAAAATGGGTTTTTATAGTGCTCAAAATAAGCTTTAAAATGAGTACTTCTGCGTGTAAAATGAGTGAGCTATCATGCAGATAAAGGACGCATGCAATGTTTTTTTTTTTTCATTTAAATCAAATACTTTGAGTGCCATATCCACCAAAATTAAAAATAATCGTATTCAATCTAGAATTAACTTGGTTTAAGAGATCTTGATGAATTCTAGAAAATACCACAACTTTAGTACAAATGATTTTCAAAAAACTCATGATTTCATGAAAAAAAAAACATTTAAAAAAAACAACCAATTTCTCATCATAATACCTCTGAAAGAATACGTATAAAAGTATATATATATGAAAATTCGAGGTATTTTTCTGACTAATTATTATTGTTTATTATTATTTCGTTACACAAATATTGATAGATGTATGATTAATTAAGGAGCTGTCCAACCAGAGGTCTTTCGAGCCCTTTAACCCTTCGCCGTTTTACAATAAGAGAAGTTACGGTAAAATTAATGATAGAGAAAGTTGTAGCTCATTTAATCACCTTTAAAATAGTGTATTACAAGTTCTGATAAAATCAGAATTAAAAGCAATTAATGCTGTGGATGGTGACGGAGTGCAAATTGTTAAAAACATTGAAATTAAGATAAAGATTAGCCTATTTCCAAAATATCAAGTAAATTGGAGCACAGTAAAAAAATTCACAGAGCAATAATTTTGTTGATTGTAAGTTGAATAGAGCACATGTGAACAGGATTTGACAAATTAATTCACTTCAAATATAAACTTAAGCAATAATGTATATTGATTTATTGGAGAAAAAAATGTAATTTAGATATTAAAATTACTAAAAGCCAGTTAAAATATGGTACGAAATTATAAAAATTATAGGCAACATTATTGAAGCATATATTTTGGGTAGAAAAATAAAAGGTGATATTGCACCTTTGCCGCGAATGCTATATATTAATTTTTTCTGAATTTGTTGTACTTTTTAAAAGATTTCAATTTTCAACACGTATATCTTATGCTATAACCATAAATCACAAAGGCAGACGATTATTTTTAGTGTGATAAATGTGGAAAATCAATGTTTTAGTCGTGAATAAACAAAAAATCATTCATTTATACATCCACATCTACAGGTTTGACTAAAAATACTATATAACCCTTAAATGCAATAAAATAAATTGAGCTATTGGAAATAAATTTGTTCTATAAATCGCAGTGTATAATTTTTAATATACAATTTTATTGAACATTTTTTAATATTTGTTAAATGAATAATTAAAGTGTTAACTGTGGGAATTTTTATTTGAAATAGTTCTACATTCAACATCACTCATATATTGGTGTAAATAGTAATTCAAAAAACAGTAATTATTATTTTTAACTAAGTAGTAAATATTAGTATAAAAAATTGAAAAATTGTAGACATGAGTACAGAACAACGTCTGTCGGGTCAGCTAGTATATATATATAAATGGATCGCAAAATGTGTTGGTAAGCGCATAACTCAACAACGCTTGGACCAATTTGGCCAATTCTTTTTTTGAAATGTTCGCTGAAGTCCAAGGATGGTTCTTACGGCGAGAAAAAATCGAATAATCGCCGGGAAAACCCTGAAAACAGCCCTTTTCTTTTTCCCATACAAAAGTTTTCTAACTAATTAGGATCAATTTGAGCTTTATTGCTATTATATAAAGTTCATATAAAATTACAAGCACTCACTGTATTCTCCTTCTAAAGGATCATTCGGATTTTGATAAATTTTTCTGAAGTTTGTTAAAGAACAGGATATGACAAATTAATTCACTTAAAATATGAAATTAAGTATTAAACAGAGCCGGTCCTACTTTTAATGCGATGCATGCAAAAATACAAGCGCACGCCTTAGGGAGCGCCAACGGAAGATTAAGATATTAAATTTTCAATATAGTTTTTTTTTCAATATATAATTTCTTTGCATCTTTTACTAAACATAACAACAAATGGGAAAGTAAAGATGACTTCAATTTCCAATATAGTGTGGGGACTGAGACTCATCATTTTATTTAAAGCAGTTCTACATTTAACATCGCTCATATTATAAATGTATATGCATTTTGGCGTGAAGAGTAGTTCAAAACAAATATTATTTTTAGATAAACGGTAAATATTAGTATATTATAATAAAAAATTGTAGACATGGGAATAGAACAACGTCTGTCGGGTCATCTAGTATATACATATATATATATATATATATATATATAATATATATATATTTATCTTATATATAAAAATGGATCGCAAAATGTGTTGGTAAGCGCATAACTCAACAACGCTTGGAACAATTTGGCCAATTCTTTTTTTGAAATGTTTGCTGAAGTCCAAGGATGGTTCTTACGGCGAGGAAAAATCGAATAATCGCCGGGAAAACCCTGAAAACAGCCCTTTTTTTCCCATACAAAAGTTTTCTAACTAATTAGGATCAATTTGAGCTTTATTGCTATTATATAAAGTTCATATAAAATTACAAGCACTCACTGTATTCTCCTTCTAAAGGATCATTCGGATTTTGATAAATTTTTCTGAAGTTTGTTAAAGAACAGGAGATGACAAATTAATTCACTTAAAATATGAAATTAAGTATTAAACAGGGCCGGTCCTACTTTTAATGCGATGCATGCAAAAATACAAGCGCACGCCTTAGGGGGCGCCAACGGAAGATTAGGATATTAAATTTTCAATATAGTTTTTTTTTTCAATATATAATTTCTTTGCATCTTTTACTAAACATAACAACAAATGGGAAAGTAAAGATGACTTCAATTTCCAATATAGTGTGGGGACTGAGACTCATCATTTTATTTAAAGCAGTTCTACATTTAACATCGCTCATATTATAAATGTATATGCATTTTGGCGTGAAGAGTAGTTTAAAACAAATATTATTTTTAGATAAACGGTAAATATTAGTATATTATAATAAAAAAATGTAGACATGGGAACAGAACAACGTCTGTCGGGTCATCTAGTATATATATTGAAATGTGACGGCGTGGTTGTTGACTTGGTTGCTTCTGGGTCCTTCTAGCTATGTAGGGGTAATCCTAGCAACCCAAGCTCAACTCGTCCACAGATATATGATAAGCGGGGTACTGGTTTGATAAGTCTCCTCGGAGCGGGGGTGGTTTCCTAGAGGTATTAGCTGGAAGACTTGGTGTAAATAAAATACAAGCTCTTTCATAATTATAACCACTTTATTGAACAACACTAACAATATGACATTCACTGTCTAATAAACTAGAGTCACTTACAGTGTCTAGATTTTACTGACTGTCTAACTTTTGTCTAACTCTTATATACTAATTTATTGTTTACAACCTATTTACAAAATCCAACAGTAAGCACTTCCGATGTCCGCGTAACCTACATATAACTAGCAACGCGTTTTGTAATTATTAAACAAAATAATGATTCGAATTGTTATTACAGTTCAACCTCCCTCTTCAAAAGTTTTTCGTCCTCGGAAAACTATAAAAATTAAGAAAAAATTAAAAAAAAATGAGTTCCATCTCTTCTTCCTTCGGCCCTTAGAAACTTTTGTTCTCAAAAGTGTCATTACTGTTATAATATGTTTACAAATAATGTGAAACAAAAATCTAATAATAATTTTATTTTTATCTCTACATGAATAAATCTTTAATAACCTATGAATATAATAACATATAAAAAAATCAGCAGTTGAATGCAAATTAGATGGTCGCTGATTATGTAATATAAAAGCATCACTGAAATTTAAAATATTATTCCGGTAAAACAAAATATGCTTCGAAAAACTTACCATAAATGATGCAAAAAAAATTTTTTTTTTTTTTTCAAAACTGTTATATCAATAGAGCATAAAAATCAAAATATGAAAAATGTCTTTAAAATCTGCAAAAAAAATATTAATGGCATAAAGAATCTTGTATTTGATAATTAAAATCATAAATAGTTCTTAATGAAAATTTAAATTTACGTTGTATTGTTAATACTTGAAAAATTTGCTAGGTAATCAAAATTGGACAAATGCGACAAATAAAATATGTCGCCAATTAAATTTTTTTTTTTTAATAATAATAAAATAAAGTTTTGTAAAATTCATCAAGATTCATAAAAATTCACGAAGTTAAAACATAATAAGCAAAATTGTATTCCGTACCTTGGTAAAATTTGAAACCGAATGTTACGTGATATTTCTTTACTCAAATTTCAAAATAGAAATACGATAAAGCTTCTTTACCGTTAACGCAAATAATCAAAATTACATTCAGTGTGAACAATTATAGAACATTGATTTAGAAAAGATATTATTATCGTTAATTTACGAAATTACTATAATAGAAAACAAATTTACTCAATCGCTTACTAATTTTCAAAATAACATTTATTATAATTGTAGAGAAAATATTTTACGTGCAATATAACGCCAACAAATTTAATTTAAAATGAAATCATTTCATATCAATAATTCAAACAAGGCACATTTCTATTTTCTTACTTTTTTTCAAATTTTTAAGTTTATAATTCTATTCTATGGGGATAATTATATTGCTATTATTGACATTAATTTAAATTTATCCCCTTCATTTCTGTAACATTTTGTGGAATGGGCAGTTGATTAAATTTAATTATTATTGAAAATGCATTTTCAGGTTCAATTATTTTCACACAAAATTTTAAGATTCTTTTAATATAATCAAGATTAAAATTTCATTCTTATGTAATATTTTAAAATTATTTCTATAATCAGCATTACTAGTTGAAATTTATTCTCATGCAATATTTAATATTATCGATACAATCAACGAGCGTATTTTGGTCCTAAAAATGAAAACAATGAAATAAATTTTATTTGAAAGATTTTATTGACTCGTTCCAGCGGATGCATGAGTCTCAGATAAGTCATCAAAATTACGTCAAATATATTTAAAATCTCGAGGTTTTCACTAACCTTGCGAGCATTCGGGTTTTTCCTACCTTGATTAATTTTTTAATCGTCAGATACCTATTGTTTCATTAAACAATTTAATATTAGGCTATCTGAAATGAAGAATTGGCACTATCGCCTGAAAAGTGGCACAATGGCTACACTAAATCCTTTAGGCATTTCGCCTTGATACTGGCATTTAAAGCGACGTTATGAAAGATCAACAGATGTAA
This sequence comes from Ctenocephalides felis, assembly GCF_003426905.1. NCBI lineage: Eukaryota > Metazoa > Arthropoda > Insecta > Siphonaptera > Pulicidae > Ctenocephalides > Ctenocephalides felis. Next base: position 12,400 of record NW_020537886.1, on the reverse strand, counting down.
ATTTACTCTTGATAGGATACTCAAAGTCATTAACTAGAGTCACTAACTTTTCAATATTACTTTCTGCGTCTTTATATTATTGCTTGATGACTTTGTTACTAATCTTTACAATTATTTTACTTTGTCATATTTCTAAACATATTTCTGTTATGAAATTCGGACCTGACAATGCTCGTGTTTGTTTTTGTTAAAAATGTTTAGTTAACAATATTTGTTTGAACTTAACCTTGACGGATATGTGAAATCAACAAAATAATAATGGTGTAAATAGTAATCGAACTGCTCATTGTTACAGAAATGTTACCCAAGTACAACCAAAATCCTAATACTTGAAAAAATTTTCAAATTGACAAAATATTATTATTTATATTCTAATTGACAAAAAATAACTAAAAAAAAAATTGAAGACTATGATGTTCAGGTCTGGATGTGTAGTTTTGCCAAAAGAAGGATTGGTTTTTCTTACTTGGGGAGTAAAATCCTAGTAGTATTGTCCAAATAGCTCCGGATGGTTTGGCTGCCACCTGTGTCCTTTGAGTCCTTCGTGCGTTTGGGGTGGAATATGGCCCTTAAGCACTTCACTGTCTCAGGAAATCTCACCGCTGTTACCAAGAAATGTGACGGCGTGGTTGTTGACTTGCTTGCTTCTGGGTCCTTCTAGCTATGTAGGGGTAACCCAAGTTCAACTCGTCCACAGATATATGATAAGCGGGGTACTGGTTTGATAAGTCTCCTCGGAGCGGGGGTGGTTTCCTAGAGGTATTAGCTGGAAGACTTGGTGTAAATAAAATACAAGCTCTTCCGTAATTATAACCACTTTATTGAACAACACTTACAATATGACATTCACTGTCTAATAAACTAGAGTCACTTACAGTGTCTAGGATTTTACTGACTGTCTAACTTTTGTCTAACTCTTATATACTAATTTATTGTTTACAACCTATTTACAAAATCCATCAGTAAGCACTTCCGATGTCCGCGTAACCTACATATAACTAGCAACGCGTTTTGTAATTATTAAACAAAATAATGATTCGAATTGTTATTACAGTTCAATATATATATAAATATATATATATATATATATATATATATATATATATATATATATATATACGAGTATATATCTATATATATAAAAGAGGATCGCCTTATGTGCTACCACTTATAACTCACGAACGGCTGGACCGATTTAGATGAAAATTGGCAGGGAGGTAGTTTAAAGCCAGGAGAAGGACTTAGGATTTTTATCCCTTTATTTCATTCTAATTCAAAATTAATTATTTATAAACAATCCATGTAGTTTATTCAATCTATGATACTATCAATGATTTCATCCATGACATTTACATTCGATTGTCAACTGTCATTCGGTGTTTCTTTTGATACAAATATATTAATATGCATTTCTTAATGACCATTATTTGAAATTATTACGTGAATAATATAAATATTTTAATCGCCACGGAAAATTAATACAAAGTGGCAAATAAATTAATTCTTAACTAGTGGGGCGCATGGCATCGTGCCTTAAGGCAAATTGCTGGAACTTCCCGTACCAAAAATTATTTTTTTTTAATAAGATTAACATTTTTGAAAAAAAAAAATTACTCTGAAAAAATAGATTTTTGAGAAACTATAAATTTTTGACAAAAACTGACTTTTTGTTGAAAAATTTATTTCTAAATATTTTGGAAATTTTGAACTTTTTTTCAAAGCAATTCTACTGTTTTAAATGCATAGAGACTAAATATCGAAGCGCGTAAGCGCCGCGTCGCCGTCTAACGGATAAACATTGGTACGGAACCCATAGGAATGTAAACAAAATTTATACTTATTGTTAAAATCTCTATAAAATATCTGATAATTTGATGTGCATATGTCTAATGTCTAATGATTATTGTTGACCGCCAAATGGTATTTTTTTTAGTTTTTTTTTACTAGATCTCCGAAACCGCTAGACCTATTTTCATGAAAATTTGATAAGTGTTCATCTTGTACGCACACACACACACATACATCAATTTTCTCCAAGGTATGCCAACATATTCAGAAACCTTTGAAACGTAAAGATAAATAAAAATTTTCATCTTCGATTTTTTTGCGATTACTATATCTTACCCTACGCAAAGTTAATTATAAATAAATCAATTTATCATCTCCAGAACATTAACAATCGTCATTTCATTTCGAATCAAATTTCAAAAAAATAGTTGCCTAATTTGCACAAAATTGAAAAAGTGCTCCCGCATAGTCACAGTCTAAACGCATTTGCAAATAATTCTGTGCGACTTTTTCACTTATACTGTGCTTAGCTTGGCGGCATTTTCACATTTTTCAATGATTTTCACAAAATTGGAAAAGTGCTCCAGTACATAAACAGTCTAAACGCACTTGCGTAAACATTTGTACCAGAGTGGCGCTTAGACTGTGCTTAGCCTGGGTGATTTTTTGAATTTTTAATCCAAAATTACAAAAAAATTTGTTGAAAAAAAAATTCGAAACAAAAATTTTTTTTTTCCAAAATCAATTATTTTGTTGAAACAAGCAAAAAGTTCTTTGAATCATTTAAATCGGACGCTTAGTTCTCTCAAAAACTGCTATTTTTTTAACATTTTGCTCTGTATCTCCGAAACCGTTGGGCCTACCTTTGCCAAAAACTAATCAGCACATCTCCCTATCAATAGGAATCGAATGTTTTTTAAACCACTCAAATCGGTTGATCCGTTCTCTCAAAAACTCGCTTTCTATTTTCTGCACTCTTTGCTCCATATCTCCGTAACGGCTGGACCTGCCTTTGCCAAAAACTAATCAGCACATCTACCTATCGATAGGAATCGAATGTTTTTTAAACTGTGGGAGTCGTAATGATTATGATAATATATTTAATTAGAAACTCCCAACATAATAAAAAAATATAAATTTATTAACTGTAAAAATATTTCGATATTAAAAATATACATGACATGTCCCATTGTTTTTTTTTACAAATCAAAAACAGCCTGCTTGATATCGCCACACACTCCCTGCCCAGTGTTGATCTCACGTTATAAAAATGTGGTGGGAAAGCAGATTATAGCAGACCAGTGTTGTAATACTGGTCAATTACAAATTTCCATGTTTCGTCAGCAGATCCACCGTATGTGGTGATTCGACCTGCCATCAACTCCATATTCTGCATAAGGTTCTGATTAATGAAAAACATGTGGAAAATTTCCTGTACCTCGATGTCGGTGAACTTCTAAGATTCAGCCTCCATCTAATTGGTATTAGTTATATCAGAATTACTTAATGTTTAGAATGCATAATTTATGGGTACAGTTTCCATTTCTGCAAGCGTTGCATTCGTATCTGATGAGTTCCGATCAGAGAAAGAAGTTGGCTCTTTATCCAAATCAGGATCATTGGTTTCTTTGACATAAGAGTCCAGAATTGTGGAATCCAATAAATTATGTCAAATTTTGTTTTGATTCGTCGTTGTCACCGATAATGGGAGGTAGCATTATAAGACGATTTGTTGAGTTAACAGAGAAAGAGAGGTTGAATTGCATTCCAATGAAAAGTTCAGGCTCCAAATTATTTTTTCTGTCAGCAATAAACACTGAGGTCTGGGTATACCAAATGAGTAACCTCGGAAGTCTGATCCAGATAGTAAGTGCGTTAACTATGATGGATTGGACTGGACATACCTTATAGGTCGTCACTGAAGACCAGTGATTATGGTGCTGCGTCAAAATCAATTTTTCTTAAATCTTCGAAAAATAAAACTCCTTTATCTTCATCTCCATCGTCGTGAGTCACCAATGTGGGAGTAGTAATGATTATGATAATATATTTAATTAGAAACTCCCAACATAATAAAAAAATATAAATTTATTAACTATGGCGATATCAAGCAGGCTGTTTTTGATTTGTAAAAAACAATCGGACATGTCATGTATATTTTTGATATTGAAATATTTTTATAGTTAATAAATTTATATTTTTTTATTATGTTGGGAGTTTCTAATTAAATATATTATCATAATCATTACTACTCCACCATTGAAATCGGTTGATCCGTGCGCCCGAAAACGTGGACGAAAAAACGCGGACATACAAAACACACACACACACACACACATCCATTTTTTCTGAAGTATGCCAAAATGTTCAGAAACCTTCAAAACGTCGAGAAATGTAAAAATTTTTGATTTCGATTTTTGAACGATTACTATAACTTACCCTACGGGAAGTTAATAATACCAAGCGATGCTAGATGGACGATGGGGAAATTTATTTCTTGAAAATGGAAATGTAATTATTTATATAATTAGGTATTTATGTATATTTGTTTATACGTATTTAAATAGAGTATTTGAGGTGATTATATTATATATCAGCAATAAGTATAATCATCAACAAATTAATAAAAAAAATATTCTGAAATATAGTTTCTTGACATAACCTCAAAATTTGTAATAAAAATGTAAATAGTTATACATTAATTGTTGTTAATTTGTAATTTCTTTATACATATCTTATAAAATGTTTCAGGTGTTTACAACTAATTGGCATATATATACGTGGTCTGTTCAAAAAGTACCCGGAATTTTCGTTTTTTCAAAAAAATATTTATTTATTCGTCTACATTAATGTGGTCCCCTTCAAAGTAGTCCCCCCCCAGATATAATACACTTATGCCAGCGTTTTTTCCAATTTTCGAAGCACCCTTGATATTCACTTTTTGATATGTCCTTGAGCACTCTCAGCGATTTTCTTCAATCGAGGAAAACCGCCGTCCTTTCATAGGTCTCTTCAACTTTGGGAATAGGAAAAAGTCACACGGAGCCATATCTGGTGAATTTTTGCACTTTGCAACACTTTATTTCATTTTTTACGCAAAATTTAATACAAATTCTTTGACTTTTCAATTTTTCCATTGTAAAAATCGCCGAGCTCAGAAAAACACGTCGAACCTTAGCGACTACCACAGACAAAGTAAACAGTGAATATAGCTGAAAATTTCATCATACTTTAGGGGCATGTATACCAACACAATAAAAAAAAAATTTTGACAATCAGACACTCCAGACCCGCGAAATTTAATTATTAGTAATTCCGGGTACTTTTTGAACAGACCACGTATTATCAGCAAATGTGCTTTGATTCGACAATAAAAGGTCTAATTGAAGTAATCGACTACCTTAAGTTAACTATAGTGATAGAATATTAGTTTTTGGTTCTCATATTATAACCCAGCTATAAACCTCACGGAGCCCCAGACCTTTCCAGCGAATGCAAAATTGTTGAATTCGGTTTGTGCGTTCTGGAGTTATATTGTCAGAACTTATAACTCAAGAAGGCTGAACCGATTTAACTGAAAATTGGCTTTGGTAAAGTTGGTAAAAGTTGGTGCTTTGATTCCACAATAAAAAGGTCTAATTGAAGTAATCGACTACCTTATGTTAACTATCGTGATAGAATATTAGTTTTTGGTTCTTATATATTATAACCCAGCTATAAACCTCACGGAGCCCCAGACCTTTTCAGCAAATGCAAAATTGTCGAATTCGGTTTGTGCATTCTGGAGATATATCGTCAGAACTTATAACTCAAGAAGGCTGAACCGATTTAACTGAAAATTGGCTTTGGTAAAGTTGGTAAAAGTTGGTTCAGAGCCAGGAGAAGGACATAGGATACCTTTTATCCTGTTCGACTTGGAATAACAATAAGCAAATGACAGCTATGTAATCACGCATGGATGACAATTCAATATTTGTAAGGAATTAATAATAAAATTATTTATTTTAAATAAATAATTAACAATTATAATATAATGATAGTGCCATTGCCCATTTGTATAAACAGTGAAGCGAACTATGTATAACTCAGTATGGTTGACAAATCATATTTTACTCAAACACAATGCTCTGAAAGAACTTATTTGTATAATTATGTACTCATTGGTATTTATAAAACCTTTTCTAGATTATTCAGATTTAGAACCTAAATTTGGAATTGATCGAAGGAACATTTTGTCGAATAGCTTATTTCCAGTTATAATTTTCTGAATTTATTCAAGAATGGATAGTAATATATGAAGATCCACGACCGAAGTGTCAAAAACCAGTAAAGCTAAGCATTGTTTAACAGCAGTATTTGAATGTAAAGGGAAAAATATGTATAATCAGCTATAACCTTGATTCTTATGACTTTGGCGTTGGGAGATAAATGGTAATCTTTGAAAATCCATAATAAAAGTATTTTCTTCCATTGGTAGTTTTCTAGCAGTTAGTTGAAAATGTAATTATTTTGTAAAATACCTTTGAAATTAAAATATGACCTGCTTGCCATCTGGCCGTTCCAAGTTACCCCGTTATAGGGTAAAAAGGTCTAGATAATTTTTTTTTTAAAGACAGCAAAAAAGCACGTTTTTACAATGATGAAGTAGCTGGTAGTTTTACTGAACGTAGTCAGATAATTGTTCATTTGAAATGTGTCATTTGTTGTGATGTAATTGGTTTGATTTTCATAATAAAATTTATATTTGCTTAAAGTCAAATTGGACCTTTGTGCCTTGCCCTGTTCTACATATATACTTTTTATTAAATTTACTTTTATTCATCGAATATTACTAGAAACTTTTCAAAAAGCAGGTCAAAAAAGAGATACCTAAATCATTTTGTATCTCTCCTCGCAGATATTTGAAAAATTTGTATAAGCTCAATAGTATTATTTACAATTATACACAAAATCCAGAATCCAAAAAAAATTTCAAAAAATTTGAAACGCATTCATTAATCGATTAAATGGAATTTGTAATGACTATATAAGTCGAAAGACCAACAAAGACTTGGATTGAATTATGCCATGTTTTCTATAGAAAGTGTATAAAACTTTCAGTTTGGTTGTATTAATAAAATATATACAAACTAATGGGGTTTATTGTTTCTATAATACCTCATTGTATATAGCAATTCAAACAACACATCCTTACACAAAAAGTATTAATTTTTTAGATACTCTAGAAATTGTTTATAAAATAACTTACTTAGCAAAACAACGTTTGCCGGGTCAGCTAGTATATATATATATATATATATATATATATATATATATATATATATATATATTCAATAGATAAGTCCTGGATTTTTTCAATATATTGATTGTTTCTTTTCCGAACAGTAAATCAAATAATAAAAAACAATTTGTTTTTTGAAGATGTCTAATACGACGTTTCGGAACTAGGTACGTTCCATCATCAGGTTTATTCTTTCAAATACAATGTTTTTTTAAAAATATTGATTAACATTAATCAATGATGGTCAATACAGATTAATTAGAAAAAAAAATTTATAAAGAAATGGATTATGTACCGGGGTAAAGAGTAATAAGAATTAACTAAAAAATACAGGTAAATAATTTTTGCTTCTCAATTTTATATAAAACCTTTTTTAGTTAATTCTTATTACTCTTTACCCCGGTACATAATCTATTCCTTTATAAATTTTTTTTTCTATTTAATCAGTATTGACCATCATTAATTAATGTTAATCAATATTTAAAAAAAAAACATTGTATTTGACAGAAAAAACCTTAATTAATTAAACCAAATTATTTTTTATTATTGGATTTACTGTTCGGAAAAGAAACAATCAATATATTATATATATATATATATATATATATATATATATATATATATATATATATATATATATATATATATATATATATATATATATATATATATATATGGAGGAGTGGTCCATATTAAATACCAATATTATCCAAATTGTAGTAATAATAAATTCCATAAAATATTATTTATATTTGGTTTATTTTAAGTATGATTAATATCCACGACACTATGTGTTGTCATATTTATCGTTAATAAAATGTGCTTGGTATTTTCTTATTTATAATCGAAAAGAAAGGTTTCAAGAATAATACATTTTAGTAAAATCGACAAAGGAGAAACAAAAGCCGTGTCCGATCTGACACTTGAATTTATTTTTGTTTTTTTTCTATGCTGTCAATATATGGGCCAATCTGTCCAGTAACATGTGATGCGTGTTGACAAGCCGCGATGCGTGTTGGCAACCCGCTACATCACTCCGTGATATAGCGGAATCAACACGCTCACATATGACACACGTCAGTTGATTTACGCAAATGGAATTATATATCAAGCAAGCTATAACGATCTGATTGTTTTGATACGATCGAATTTTAATTGTCGCTCTTTTCAAAACGATCAAAAATATTATATCGGTTTTTAAACGAGCGTTTTCTTGTTATCGAAATTGAGATTTTGATTTAATGTTATATCAACATCTTTAACAATTGAGACAGTAATAAACACTCATTATCGAGTTGAAATAAAATTATTGCGATTTCATTCAATAATTAATTAATAAATAATAAATGGCCAACTAGCGCCATATATATATATATATATATATATATATATATATATATATATATATATATATATATATATAATATATATCAATACTGCATATTTTGTTATAAAAGATTTGAACTATTCATGGGTTGAAAGTTACTATTTATTTAGAGTATATTACAAAAATTAAATAAAAATAGCAACTTGCACGTATTTTGCAAATTGACAACTTGCACGCATTCTGCAAATTGACAACTTGCACGCATTTTGCACATTGGCAACTTGTACGCATTATGCATTATTGACAACTTACACGTACTTTGTTTGATTGGAAACTTGTACGCATTTGATTTGATATGTAACATGTATGCATTTTATATAATTGGTAACTTGTACGCATTTCTAGAGAACTTGGCGAAAAACATTCTCCCTTATAAAGAAAAAATTATATAAAATATATAATCATATATTCTAAATAAGAAATACCAAATGTTTCTCTTTAAAATTACAATTTCCTCGCCAATTATAAAGCATATTGAAAACAATTTAGCTTGTCTTTAAGAAATAATGAATATATCAAATATTTCCATAGAGGCGAGTTTTATGTAAAATAGCTAGAGGTACCAAAGATGTGCCGTGTGTTACAATATGCACAATTTTTCGACGGCAAAGTCGAAATGATTATGGCATACTATAACCGGCTACAACGTAAGGCTTAAGGCTTATGCTCTAATAGCGTGGGGTGACGTTAAGCCAACATGACGAATCACCAAGCCAAGGGCTGAGTCTCAACAGATCGCAGCGTGGTAACTGCTCTATCGAGTACAACCCCTGCCAGGTACCTAAGTCGTTTACAAACGATTCCGAGTCTCGACATCGAACTAGTGACCCATGATCGACCGCTATAGGCAGGACAGATATAACGGATGGATACCGCCACTGTCTAGCGCCTCATTCGGCTGAAAATGGCTCGTGCGATAAACGGCGTGTGCCGAATACCTAATAAATCACATTGTATTGAGCCTTTTGACTCACGAGACTCCTAGAGATATCGTTGCTTACTTTGTCTAAAAAGGATACGGCCTTAGAGGCGTTCAGGCATAATCCCACGGATGGTAGCTTTGCACCACCGGCCGCTCGACCGAGTGCGTGAACCAAATGTTCGAACCTGCGGTTCTTCTCGTACTGAGCAGGATACTATTGCAACGAGATCATCAGTAGGGTAAAACTAAACTGTCTCACGACGGTCTAAACCCAGCTCACGTTCCCTATTTGGGGTGAACAATCCAACGCTTGGCGAATTTTGCTCGCAATGATAGGAAGAGCCGACATCGAAAGATCAAAAAGCAACGTCGCTATGAACGCTTGGCTGCCACAAGCCAGTTATCTCTGTGGTAACTTTTCTGACTCCTCTTGCTGAAAACTCTTCAAGTGAAAAGGATCGATAGGCCGTGCTTTCGCGGTCCTGTGCACAATGAACAACGGGATCAAGCCAGCATTTGCCCTTTTGCTCTACGCGAGGTTTCTGTCCTCGCTGAGTTGGCTTTAGGACACCTGCGTTATTATTTGACAGATATACCGCCGCAGTCAAACTCCCGGCCTAGCAATTTCCTCGAATCGGATCACGCTAGAGTATAGTTGGCGATCGGCGCGAAGCCTCACGGTCGGACAAAAAGTTCTAGACGCACGCTTTCCGCCAATGAGTAAGTAAGAAGAAACGATGAATGTAGTGGTATTTTACCGACGATATTGCTATCTCCCACTTATGCTACACCTCTCATGTCTCCTTACAATGCCAGAGTAGAGTCAAGCTCTCAGGGTCTTCTTTCCCCGCTAATTTTCCAAGCCCGTTCCTTGGCAGTGGTTTCGCTAGAAAGTAGATAGGGACAGTGGGAATCTCGTTAATCCATTCATGCGCGTCACTAATTAGATGACGAGGCATTTGGCTATAAAACTGTCCCAAAGTGGGACACTTCCTGGTATGATATTGACCAGTCACGATTAAGACGCTTGATTTCCTCGTGACAAGAGTACCGTGTCAAGACATCGGCACCCTAACTGCCACGATTCAATCGAGCGTATATAGTGACGCAGGATTAACAAGATTTAGCTTTGCACTATCACCTTCCATCAAAATCACCACCGGATGTGGCAAGGAAAAACCACGAATACTGGAGTTCAGTAACAGCAATGCGGATCGCTACTGATCCAATTCAGCACTGATGTAGAGGATCCCTCGCAGGTTAATTCCGCAACCTACTTCTTTAGGGAACAAAGGGAACAGCAAAATTTAGTCAGTGTCCGATCGCACGGCATACCCCAGAGTTGGAAGATGACATGCCATCGGAAACCGTCCACGGGGCACCGCGTGGAGGTATCTGCTGCCTTTGACAAACGGGATGTTGTTGTTTGTCAAATGCCTCACAAAAGCTAGAAGGGCTATAACACATAACATATAAGTGGACGACACAGACAACACAATGGGCCTCCCGTGATTGCTTCCTCTGCGTTTAGTATAAGAATAAATTTAAAAAAAAACGTAGCTCCGACACATACGGGTACGCTTTGGAAGTTACTTGCATGGTGACTATTGATATCTTGCACTTAGCCGTCTAAAAACCTATTGCTCATTTCTATTGATGTTCTTAATGCAACCAGTACTGATGTTAAGCCAGTGTGTTTGGGGCGTTTGGAAATAAGGGATAAGTTTGATAGGGTTTTGGGGGGTAGGGAACCACAGGATCCCACAACTATTGCGAGGACCCGACAGTGTGTTGCTCCGGTGATATTGAGTACCTCTGGGTAGAGGCACTCATATTTAAGGATTTTCTCCAATTCGCTTTTCCGAGAGAATTTCCCTGCTCAAGTCTGACTGTAACGTCGACGATATATGATTCCTCAGCATCCCATAAGAGGAGGTCGGGCTTTAACCTTTTTCCATCGACTGTAAATGATGATTCAATCATGTAATGCCCAGCAGGGTGTTTATCGATAAATTCATTTCGACATAAAGGCACGATTTCGTTGTGTATATGAATTCTCTGCGGCTTTACGAAGATACACTGGCCTAGTACATGTCCAAGGGTTTCATTGGCAGAATGGCATCGTCGGCATGTTATATCGCTCATTGGTGTCGCGCGAGCAAGTGCTGCTCGACAACACAAATGTGTTGATGCGGAGTCGAAGAGCATCGATATAGCGAGAATTACCTTTGAGAAGGTGGGGCTTCAGAGCCAGGAGTTTCCAATAGTGTCCTTTCGGAACATGTAGCTCCCATGCCCTGGGACGCGCAATTCGCCCATCTTCGGAACTCGTCCTCGACAGCTCTTCGCTTCGCGCTCTCAATGGCCTTTATGTTGAGCGGGCCTCTAATACTTGCGCAATGTGCCATTTCAGCAACTCTATTGCTTACATTGCTTTGCTCCCATAGTGCTTCTAATACTGGGTCTCCAGAATCTCGGCATCTAGCCATTGATTTTAGGAAGGAGTAAAAAGCAACTCTTTCCAATCGAGGTAGGCCGAGTCCTCCATTTTCTGGGGAGGTATGCAGGAAGGCAGAGCTAGTAGAATGAGGGAGGTAGAAAATTTCCCTTGTAAAGTTGCGAAGTGCCTTGTCTAAGCCATGTAAGTCACCTTGAGATGGTGGGTCTACGGTTAGCCGGTACAAATAATGCGGGATGATAAATCGCTTGAGCAGTTCCAGTTTCTGAGTGGGCTTAAGTCTCAGTTTCTTGATGTTAGGGAAACAACCATGGAGGTCGCCCACTACTTTCTTTTGTTCAAACCTTTCCAGGGTGAGAATCTCAGTCCAAGGTAGTCAAAGTGCCCATCCAGACCACATTGAGGAAGCATTTTACCGCTTATCTCAACTTTAGGGTTCAGAAGTATCCATGACTTTCCTCGAACCGTATCTGAAAACTGCGCATTTTCAACCGCAACATGCATACCAAGATCACTTCAAAATTGGTAGGTCATGTTCAGCTTTTTCTGAAGATCCTGCGGTGT
>NW_020537885.1:0-11911 GCF_003426905.1 Ctenocephalides felis | reverse complement strand
TTAGAATTTGTTTCATGTGTCAAAAATTCATTTGTTTGGCATTGGATTTGAAATATTTAGTTAGTTGATCGTAGATTGAGTAGAGCACATATGAACTAGATATTACAAATTAATTCAGCTAAGATTTGAACATAAACAATAATGTTTATTAAATTATTAGTTAGATATGGGTACAGGACAACGTCTGTTGGGCCATCTAGTATATATATATACACACACACATATATATATATATATATATATCTATATATATTGTGGCGTGTGCAGATACCTTATTCAAATAGTAGCATCAGGTGTGTTTAGGTTTATGCTACTGTACATCTCCTAATTTAAGATGTTTAGACAAATACACACGCACACCTTACAATATATATATATATATATATATATATATATATCTTTGTGTTATAAAAACAACTCACACACAGGTTCTAATATAATAAGTTGAAGTGTATTAACCTATTAACGAAATTCCACCTGTGCTGTAGGTACATCTACATTTATACATATATTACATATATATATATATATATATATATATATATATAATGTGGTATATATAGAAAAGTCTTAATCCCTAAAAACAATATGATATGCAGGAAAAGAAAAGAAAAAGTTCAAATATTGGATTATCTTTCACGTGGCTTCCTAACAGATGCTGGTCGAGGATTTTGTTCAGTATAGTTTTAGAAACACTGGTTTAATAATAAATGTGTTATATAATTAAATTAGAGCGGTATCGAACGATTTAGAATGACTTGAAACGTTAGTTAAATATGAAATTAAAAAATTGGTACGCCTAGAAAAAATATAAACTACTACGCCAGCTACAAATAAATATTAAACAAAAAAAATATTGGATATAAGCACAGGGTATCCCAGAACCTAATGACAAACCGAAGCGGGGTGATAGTATTGACCTTAACTGTCCTGAATAAATTAGAAAAAAAAATTTAACGCTGTTTGGAAATTATGAGCTTTTAAGTGCAACCTAAGGCTTATGTGGAGTTATAACTATTTTTGGTTATTGTGCTTAATTTTCATTAATTTTGTCATTTAAACTTTGGATCCGTAACCGTGAATAACATTTCTAGGTCAAACAATAATACAATTGCCTCAAATTTTGAAGAATTAAGACTTTTTGTTGAACCATGAATTTAAAATTTTTAAAATCGGTCGACTTGGACAGGTTTGACTTCTTTAAAAATTGTACTGAAGTGTGTTGGCACGTTTCACCAAAAGTTGGCGTATTTAATCATGATGGTAAAATGATTAAAAACTTTGTTATTTGAAATTTTTCGAGTAAGAAATGAAACCTTAAAACAGGTATTTCTATCAGTATGGATCAACCGACATGAAAATGTATCAAACACTTGAAAACGATTCAAAATTTAAAAAAAAATTTTAAAATCCTATTTTCAAAAATATTTAAGTTTTCAAAAAAAATCCTGAGCTTTTAAAATATATCAGTATTTCCTACAAGGATTTTTTCATATTTTCAACTTGCAAATTTTTCAAAAGTTTTCAAAATTTTCAAAAATTCTCAAAAAAAATCTTTTTTTCTTTTCTGAGTTTTTTTAAATTTAAATTATGACATTATTTTTAAATGTTTTCAAAATTGTTCTCTCAAAATTGTTCCAAAGAATTTTATTTTTCTTTTCCGAGCTTTTAAAAATTTTAAATTATGGTATTATTTTCAAATGTGTTCAAAATTGTTCTATCAAAATTCTTTCAAAAAATCTTATTTTTCTTTTCTGAGCTTTTAATAATTTTAAGTTACTTTCAATTGTGTTAAAAATTGTTCAAATTGTGTGTGTGTATGTGTATGTATGTGCGGACACAATTTTCGGTCGACGGTTTCGAGAACACGGATCAAAAAATTTGCCTGATTAGTCTTTGGCAAAAGCAGGTTGAATCGTTTGGGAGATACTGGACAAAAAGTGCCAAAAATGGTAATTCAGTTTTTGAGAGAACCGAGGGTCCGATTTGAATGATTTAAGAAAAAATTTATTTGTATTGACAAAATGAAGAACTGATGGAATTCTTGGTAAGGCAGATCTAGCGGGTTTGGAGATCCAATAAAAAAGTGAAAAAAAAGCCATTTAGCGAACAAAAATGATGATTAAACATATGCAGACGAATTATCACATATTTTCTAGATATTTTTGCAATAGGAACAAATTTTTTTACTTTCTATGTGTACCAATGATTAGCCGGTTAACTGCGTCGCAGCGACGACGCGCTTCAATATTTTGTTTCTACACAGCTAACGTATTGCGATTGCTTCGAAACAAAGTTAGAAATTTCCAAAATATTTCAAAGTATATAAAACAATTAATTTTTTATTAAACAAGTTTTTTTTAAATTTCAAAATTTTGTTTTCAAAAATTCGTTCTGAGTTCGATTTAATTTGAATTTTTGGTACGGGAAGTTTCACTAATTTGCCTAAGGCACGATGCTATGCACCACTAGTTTTTCACTTGCTGTTGGTATCATGCAGCAGTGATATCTAAACGTTTTGCCATACAAAACTAAGTTTTTAAGGGCAGTCTCACACTAAGCAAGATTACGGACCTATCCTTGGTTGTGGGATTCACTATTTATATATGTATATATGTATATTATATATAATATATATATATATATATATATAATATGTATTTGTGGAGTGGATATTAAGATTGGTATCTTGACAGTTGCTGACAAATTGGATGACATGTAAACATACGGGTCTTCTAAGCGCTTATATCACTTCTGTATATATGTATATATATATATATATATATATATATATATATATGTAGAGGAGACAAGGGTTAAACATATTTTTACCATCAATTTTTTTTTTAATTTTATAAATATTGAGCAAAGTGTTACTACTATCCTCTTTTATTATTATAGTGTCAAATTTTAGAAAATTGAAACAAAATTAGCAATAACTAATATATAACAAAATTATATACATATACATAAATGTACAGGAGACCAGGGCTAAACATGTCGTTACCATCAAACAGTTCAATTTTTTTCAAATTTTATAAATATTGTTGTGTCATTATTATCATTTATTATATTAGTTTTATTAATATAATATTATCTTTTAGAAAATTGTTTACTAAATTAACCAAGGCGGGTGGCGAGGACGTGTCTGTGCTCGTTCAGTCAATTTCAAGATTTTTTTCTTGATTTATCAAATTTTATTTATTGAAATTTTCTGTCATTCCAAATCATTGATTTACTAAATTTCTGATTTGTTTCTTTAGTCACTCGTTTAGTTTATAATTGTTATGTCAAATCTTAATGAATATTAGTAAAAAATACATCTAACTTTTGTTTATTATATACTAAATTTCAAACCAATAATATTTATTGTTCTATTATTAAAAGTATACTGTTATTATTATCCAGGGCGGTTGGCGAGGACTTGTTTTAAGATTACGTTATAAGACCAGTTGACTTGAAGATATTTCTCTTAAGTTTAAATCATTTTATCAATATAGTGCTGAATTATTATAAAAATATAAAATTACTGCTATTTTTTTTAATTCCTATTTGAAACCAACTGATTTTTTTCATAAATTATTTGTTGTTGATTTACTTAATTACTGATTCAGACTAATTTTTGTTTTTTTTTGTTACTGATTACTTAAATTACTAACTCAGTAAACTTTTATCTTAATTTATTCAATGACAATGATAAATTAAATTATTTGATTTTTTCAAATTCTATGTAATAAAAAAAATTCAATAATTTATGAATTTTAAAAATCAATTATAAAATACAAAATTTAAATCACAAGTTATTAAAGCAATCATAAATAGAAAATAATAATTTAGAAATTCATAAATGACGTATGGTTAACCATGCATTTATTTACTCCTGTCTTTTTGATATTATTTACCCTGTTCTCCGCTATATTTTTTATATACATATATATAATATATATATATATATATATATAATATATATATATGTGTGTGTGTATATATATATGTTTGTATATATAATTAAATATGATGTTTCTTGATTATCTTTAAATGGAATTGTATTATCTTATTTAGACGTAACATAATACTAGGCCCTTATACAATTATATACATACACACACGCATATTGTATATATATATATATATATATATAAATTATTTTTTAAATATTTGATTATATTCTATTTAATTATGAATGTTCGTCATAAGTTATGAATTATCAATTTTCTTTTCAATTATGTCTATGCCACTCGTACTAACTTTTAATTAAGCGCTTAACTGATAAATACAAAGTTATTTTTCGATTTGTTTTACTAATTTTCCGAATTTTGTTATTGCTAGAAAATCCGATCTACAGAAATACAATGTTTTCCCAATGTATTACAACGTATTATTAAAACTATTATTTAAACATTTATCTAATAAATTTGTTATGAAAAACCTAACAATTATTTGAAACTAATTTCTTAATATAATTTCAAGTTAAAATTTTTTTTAATAAAATTGAAACAATAGCAAATAAAAAAAAAAACTGATTCACAAATCCATTAATCAAAATCAAATTGAAAAAATCACAAATAAAAAAAATCAGCTAATTCACCACAATCTATTAATTAAATAATCCATAATTAAATAAATAAAAAATATCCACGAGATAAAAGCTTCGTAACTTGAATATTATGTTATATTCGAACAAAGTATATTTGAAAACATGAAAAAAATCGTGAATTAAAGATTCAGATTCCGATCCATTTAACAATTTAACAAAAAATCCATAGAATTAAGAAATCCATGAATTCAAAAACTCTTAGAATAAGCTTTATATCCTTAAAAATCTATTACTAAGTTAAAAAATCTATAAATTAAAAATACGAAAAATATAAAAAAATATCAGTTAAAACATTAAAAACAAATCCCTATATAGATTTGTTAACTTCATGTAGGGTTAGTTATAGTAATTGAAAAAATATCGAAAATGGTAATCATTCACGTTTCAGAGATCAAAAAAACTTCAAAATGCTCAAAAATCTATTTTTTTTTTCAAAGTTTTCAAAAGGTTTAAACCTTTTTTAAAAAAAATAGTATAAGATAATTTAATAAGTTCCAGCAATTTGCCTTAAGACACGATGCCATGCACTACTAGTTTTAAAATATTCATGATATATCCTTTTTCTTACCTTAGTATAAGATTACTAACACTGCAAACTAATCAGACACCTGAAAATTAAATTAAAACATATTGCACACTAACGAAGCTTGATAAATGAAATTAAATAATTACCAATTAAGGTAAAACCCTTCTTCAACTTTGCATAACCTTAACACTAGAAAGACGGACGAATTGAGTATACCTACATTGCCTGAAAACAGTCAAAATGACTGCGTCGTGAAAAAAATAAATAATGCGTTTAGAAATTTGTTTAAAATTAATTTTTATTATTTCATGTACTATTTACATTTATACAAATTATCTATGAGTGCTAAAAATAAAAAAATAGTTCATCTGACAAAAAAGTTCATTATTTTTAAAATTATGCAAATATAATTTGAGATCTTTTTATGAGTACATTTTCCGCAAAAATGTTTGTTGCAACTTTGACACGTATTATTAGTTTTATTATTATTACAAAGTCTTATTTGGCAAAATTTTCTTTTATTACTACTGGTATGTGCATGATGTCTGTGGGTCATCATTTTCCTTTGATTTTTTTTGTGTTGATGTCGTGTAGTCCGCGGAAAGCTGTTCTGCCAATTCAAACAAAAACTGTTCTCTAAGGATTTGTTTTCTTCGGATTTTTATTCCTGTCGCTTCTTTGTAAAGAATCCAGGCATTTATCGCAGCCAAATCCAAAATATTGAAAAATATTTGCAGGGGTCATCTACGTGAACTACGTGGGATTTCACGGTATATTTTCTTTACCTTTGATCTGTCATGTCTTCTTTGCTGACCATAAGTAAGTCAATTTCAAATTTTTTGCCTCATAGGCCCCACAAGCATATAAAATTCCAATAAATGCATTCCAATAATATTCCTGTAACGATGTTGTCCAATCGTACACCAAAATTTGACTGCCCTCTTCTTCTGTGCACTGTTTTATGTGTTTGATAATATAATTATCTATTATCAACGAAAATGCACTGACAAGATCACCTGTAATAATATTCTTTTTGAAAAGCTCGTTGGCCCTTTCACACCCTTGAAAACACAGATGATGACCTTCCTGGAGTACCACCTTCGGCAATTTTTGTCCATACAGTACCATCGAGAGCTGCTTCTGTTCCTTGAATTCTTTCATCAGTTTCTGGGCCACTTAGCACCCTCCTGCATACACTTTCATTTTCATCAATAGTTATCACCTTCATCGCTACCCTCAGAATTAGATGATTCACGTTGAATATAATCCAATTCATCATCAAATGATTGTGCCCAATTTTCTGCATTTGATTCTATGTCGGAACACTCTTTACTTATGCTCGTTAGCTTTTGCAATAATTCACTTCTCTTCGACATTTTATTTATAAGTTCTAAAAAATCAACTGAACAACGCGTTATACTGAAAGTTACTACGTGAAAAAGACCGGTCTAATGTCAATACTTACAAAATTCGGTTATTTTTATATAAAAAATGCATTATCGCATATTGGAGATGAATGCACGCGAGATAACTATTTGCAATACAATAACAAAGCCGTTTGTAATATAAAATTTCTAGAGCAGTCAAAATGACTGTGTTCCGTCCATGCAGGCATAACATGTAAGAATATTGAAAATAAAAGTGAGATAAGGCAATAATACGATTTATCTACGCATTTATATGTTGTATAAAAAGTCACAAAATTTCACGAAGCTGCGACTTCAAATACATAGTTATTTTTATGTTTGAAAATGGAAAACAGTCAAAATGACTGCGTCCGTCTTTCTAGTGTTAAAGATCAACTCTTCCTCAACCAGCACCATCTTTCGACTTTTCACTCTCGTGTGAGTGAAGGTCATAGACCTTACACTACATGGACTGATATACCTCATATGTTTTTCATTTTATAAAGTGTCTAAAGATAGAAGGGTACTGTGACGTTACTTAGTGAACGAGCGTTGCAGACAATCGTGGAACTCTCCCGATTGATTAAATGTCATATGTCCTATGTCACATGCTTAACTTAAAAGTAAATATTCTATGCTCAATTTTCGTGAACAATAATGGATATTACATATCTATTATATAAAAATAAGTCGGGTTTTCCTTCCTGACGATATAACTCTAGAACGCACAAACCGATTTCGACGATTTTGCATTCGTTGGAAAGGTCTCGGACTCCGTGAGGTTTATAGCAAAGAAAATTGAAGAAAGATTTCGACAGAAAAGCGGAAAACACTTTCTTTTTTCACATACAGCGTCATCTCTGATACTTAGCATGTACTACAAACTAATATTTTTGTTTGACTGATACTCATTGGTTTGACAGCTACTCATTGTTCTCTGCTCAGTTAATTTCATGTGACAAACCGGCATTGTGTTCACTGTGAAATTGTGCAAAAAAAGTAAAAAAAAATAAATTCCTAACATTTCAGTTGGAAACCATCAAATCAATCACGCGTATTGTGCAAATTTTTATTCAATTTTAACAGCAGGCAATTTTTTTCTTCATCTTTCAATCACCAAACGAAATGTTATATAAAAAGAAACCATCTGGTGGTGAAACGGAGTTTGCCCGGTTTGCTAGTTATATTATATATTATGCATCGTAAATATGACATTTAATCAATCGGGAGTGTTGCACGATTGTCGGCAACGTTCGTTCAAGCAATGAAGTCACAGTCGATTAGCAGTCATAGACCTTATATTACATGGACTGATAATCGAGGGGAAAATAAGTGTCTAAAGATAGAAGGGACTGTGACGTAACATTTATGAGCGAACATTGCTGACGACAATCGCGGACTCTCACGATTGATTAAATGTTATATGTCATTTGTTTAATTTTAATAATATAATGGCAATTGTGATGACTGATAATTTTGTAAGAAATGATATTAATAATATTTCCCCTGGAAAACAAATGTACATAAAATCGAATCTACCTTTTAAATTTGGTTTATATACTATAAGGCCTATGTTAGGCACGTGGCATATGACATGTGACATTTGAACAATGACGAGTCGTCGGCAATGTTCGCTCAGATGTGACGTCACTGTCCCTTCTATGTTTGAGCACTATATACAATGGAAAACATATGAGGACTATCAGTCCATGTAGTGTAAGGTCTAAGGTGCCGCCTAACTTTTCGTTCTTTCGCAATTAGTCGTTTCTATCTAATTAAATATGATTTTTCAACTGTCAAGACATCTCGTTTTTCTTTAGAATGATTTTGTTGTTTTTCTTCTTAATGACACAAAGAAATTTCTCCCGAATCAACTTATCTTAATCTTTCTCGAGAAATATTATTATTAGATTAAAATTCACTATCTGATGGACAAACACTCGACGAAAGAGGCGGAAGATGGTACTTTTGAGAGTAGTCCGGGAGGCATAGACATAAATGAAAAATATCTAGTAGTATTAAATACGCTTTGAATAATACATCTATGTTACGTTATTTTTGTCCGGGAGGCCTAGACACAGTTAGAAATTATTTAGTAATATTTGGGCCTATTCTCGGATAACAATGCTATATTAAGTCATAACTTTCCCAAAGTTATATATCATAAAAAATAAGACTAAGTTGAAGATTAGCTATATTTTGTGTTTCCATTTTATTTTGATAATTCTTACATACTTGATGATGGATCTCAACGTGCTGATAGCCAGAAAACTTAGTATAAACTAGGTGCAAGTGGCATTTTACCCTAAGGCATGAAATTTTCTATATATGTAAATAGTAGATTTAATCAATAAACTAGTGGTATATGGAATGTCGTATCTTAATGAAGTATTCGAGGAATATTAAATGTTCTCAAATAGATTATTATAAATACTATAACATGCATTATTCTCCTAGCGGTGTATGGCATCGTGCCTTAAGGCAAATTGCTGGAACTTCCCGTACCGTAACATAATGTTCGAGGAGTATTAAATGTTTCCAAATAGATTATTATAAATACTGTTACTTTCATTATTTGTATTTTATAGACAAAATATAAGAGCTTATAAATTGTACGATGACGTTTATATAAGCTTACATGAAAAGTAAATAAACAAAAAACTTAATGAAGCGGAGCTAGAATGAAGGATCTTATCACATATTTGTAAGAATTATATAAACTGAGTTGCAAAGTTAAAATTATTTATTTAAAGTATATAAGTGAGCTTTAGAACTTTAGCCAGAATTAAAATTAAAATCCGAATAATGTTTGAAATCAAAAAAAAAATATTTTCAAAATTGACATATTTTTTCCCCATATTTTAGTTAACATAAGCAGAAAGTTTTTTTAATCATTCAAATCGGATGCTTAGTTCTTTCAAAAACTGCCACTTTTTGCACATTTTGCTCAGTATCTCCGAAACGATTAGACCTGCCATTGCCAAAAACTAATCACCACTTCTCCTCATTATTACGAATTGAATGTTTTTCAGATCATTCAAATCGGATGCTCCGTTCTCTGAAAAACTCGATTTCTATCTTCTGCATTCTTTGCTCCGTATCTCCGAAACGGCTGGACCTACCTTTGCCAAAAACTAATTTTTATCAATAGGAATTAAATGTTTTTTATATCGTCGGTTAATCTGTGCGCCAGAAAACGTACACGAAAAATTGTATCCACACAAATACACACACATACATATTCATTTTTTCTAAGGTATGCTAAAATGTTCGGAAATTCTCGAAACGTGAAGATTGGCAAAACTTCTCAATTTCGATTTTTGGACGATTACAATAGCTTACCCTACGAAAAGTTAATAAAATAAACTAGTTAAGTTAATTTCGTTAACAAGTTAAAGAAATATTTTCAAAACTTTAAAGAATTTTTATAACAACCATTTTCATAGGCCTATAATATTTTAGGATGCCCGTCTTGATCATAAATTCTCATTGCGCAAAGTTACATTGAAATCGTCAGAAGGTTTTTGAATTTTTAAAATCGGTACAGCATTTTTTGCGAGAACGTGAACGAAAAATTTTACACTTTTCTGCTAGTCGCAAAGAAACGACTTCGCCGATCGTCACATAAATCGTTTTTTATCAAATGGCTTTTAAATTTTTGAAATCGGTTCAGTCGTTCTTGAGAAAACGTCGACAAACAGTGTCTTTTGTCTCACACACAATTTTTCTAATTTTGTGACAAACGATTCAGAAAAACTTGAAATCAACGATTCCGATGATCAAACAAACTCATATACTTCGCCTTAATCAATATTTATATTAGCCAGAATCACTTCCGATAAATGAGCAATAGCCCAAGAGGCATGGGCAAAATTGTTACAAATACAAAAAAATGCATGTAAATCTTTACATTAGTTTGACTTTACGCTTATTTTATTTATAACTGCAACACTTCAGTATATATTATTTGGAAATGTTATATTTCGGGTCTATAATCGTATGAGTTGGTAGTCAAACACTGTCAAAATACTATGCGTGATCAGGCGTTTTGCACATAAACCTAACCTCCAAAAGGCGCAAACCTCACAATATATCTTTAGTCAGACTTCACGCAAATGTTATCAAAGTGACTTTAAAAAGGTGTGATAAAATTGTTATTTGGCATTTGGGTATTTTAGAGGTTACATTTTATGGGCAAACAGCCTGATCGCTCTGCAAATGTATAGATTTTTAACAGTTCATGACTACCAAGCCACACATAACATAAAAAATATCATTGAGAATAGCTATTACTTTTTTTTAATATGCTAAAAAATTTATATTTTTAGCTAATTAAAAAAATTGTTTGCTTATTACAAAGAAAGTACTCCGTCTCTAGAATGGCTTTTAAATTTTGGAAATCGGTCCAGCCGTTTTGAGAAAACCTTGACGAACAGTATTTTTATCTAACACATTTTTTCTTATTTTGTTGTCAAACGATTCAGAAAAATTTGAAATTAACGATTCCAATTATCAAACAAACTCATATACTTCTCCTTAACCAATATTTATATTAACCGGAATTACTTCCGATAAATGAGCAATAGTCCAAGAGGCACGGACAAAATTGTAACAAATATAAAAAATGTATGTAAATGTTAACAATAGCATATTTTGTGCATCATAATTTTATAAAAAAATAAAAAAAATAATAAATAAATTAAGTATTTATCTATAAGACTGAGGGCCATAGACACGGTTTAAGTTTATGAGAAACTACAAATTTTGTATTGTAATAAATTTATATGAAATTGTAACAAATATATACTAAATGTAAATAAATGTTATAAATAGTACATTTGATGTATCTAATAGTCCAATAGGCATCATATAAAAAAAATCACTTTCATTCAATTTAGTAGACTTAGGCATAGACACAAAAAGTTAACAAAAAAATTGTAAATTTATACTTCATACATCTGTTATTAAAAAGATATGTAAAGGTTTATAGAAGATTTACTGATATAAGTTTAGAATATTTTTTTAACAGATGCGTTAGTCCGTTAGATATAGACATAGAGTAGATAGATATAGTGTATGAGTTTTACGAGGACTTTATTTTTCTATCATTTATATTTTATTTTCACTTTTTTATTATTATTTTTATTCATATTTTAAGTCTAACACTTCTGAATTTATATTAAAAACTATGTAGGTTAGTTTTTGTTTGATAAATGTCAATTTTTTCCAACTTAAAACCGTTACGTTAGTTTTTTTTCAAAATTTGTTATGTACTTAACTTTTTATAACCACTATCTTATTCTAAAATTTTGTTTAACTCAAATTGATTTGTTTCATTTTTTTTCTTGATTTGGTTTCTTTTTATCTTGATTTTGTTTCTTT
>NW_020537884.1:0-27494 GCF_003426905.1 Ctenocephalides felis | reverse complement strand
CCTTCTCCATGCTTTGCGTATTGGTCGCAAGAGCACTACGCGTTACTCGACGGCTAACTGTGTTGCTATGCTATCTGTTAGATACCTAGTTAGTCATAATGAGTCTGAATAGTCATTTTTGTTTAGCCATGTTCTTTACTTTTTGTCCAATGCTAAGACTTTGTAACTCCAACATAACAAGCCTGTTTAGCAAGGATGTCTACCAGGTTGTTATTAAATATACCCAAGTGGCCTTTAATTCAGGCATCTGTGTTATATGGTGTTATATGGTCTAACAGAGTCAGGATTTTAAAAACAATGTTATTGGTAGAATTTTTCAGTTACTTTTTGATTGAAAAGCACTACGACTGTCTGTGAAGATGACCACTTTTTTGGAGCCGTATTTTAGGGCTAAGTCAATGGTGACTTTTATACAAATTAACTCCGCTGTATATATGCTTGCGACCCCGAAGAGAATTGACACTTGAACAGCAATGTTCTTATTTTCATTTGTCATTAATGATAAAACGTTTAACCAATGTCGAGAAGTGTGTTGATGATAAATTGTGCAATAATTTACTGGAAAATGACAAAATAGTTTTCAAATGACATCCCGATATAATAAAAAATGTGGTCGTTATATTTTATTAGGAGACGCAGCCTACCCGCTGAAAACAAATTTGATGACACTATAAAAATATTCATTATCTTACACAGACCCAGAAAAATTTTAATAAACAACGTAATAGTGCTCGAAGTACTATTGATATTGAACATATATTTGGTTTATTGAAACAAACTTTAGGCAGCTAAATGAAAAGCATTTATCTTATTTGGCATTTTATAAGTGTATGCTGTGTTTTAAATAATTCGAACATCAAAGAAAAATTTGAATGTTTACGAAAGCGAAGAAGTTTGAACATTGAGTCCTCGGTTGAAGAAAAATGCGCTGCTGAAACAATATATGCCCGATTGCTTCAGGATCAAATAGCAGCAATTTACGATAATTAAATTATAAAATATCAAAAGGATGTATCATAATTTCATAGATAGTCTGAATGAAATACAGAAGGAATTGAAAATAATATTTTAAAAATATTCAAAATGTTCTTTCATATTAGACAACTGGTATTTCATTAGTTTAATGTATTATATAATGATGTGTTTATATATTTTTTATTATTATGCTTTTTAGCAATCAGATTACAATATAATCTATAAATTGAAAGTGATGATGTTATTTTAGTTCCTTCTTTAGTTTTCTAATTGTGGCTTTTGTTTCTTAAATTATTTCCCACATTTCACCACTTTATTGTGATTACAATTCTCATTTAATGCTTTTCAAAAAGAAAATAGTATTATTGAATTCTTCCTATAGAATTTTTTTGCAATGTATTTTAATTTGCTTTTCACTTTATTTTGCCACCAATCAATTATATTCGTACGTGAGGAATTTTTAACAATTTTCTTCTTCTCTTGTCTAAATAAATTATTAAAATTATCGGATTTAAGTATTTTGTATTCATTTTCCAGTTACTTTTTCCGAAACATAGCACTAATGTTACAACTTTCAATTTTAGAATTACCGCATTATGGTCTAAAAATGCCACTGGGATTACTTTACAATCAACTATTCTATTTTTTATAAATAAGTCTTATAAATAAGTATTTTGTTTTCCATAGACAATTTTGACTTTCTCCCTATAAGCCAGTTAAGCTCTTGGATTTCAATCTAATTTGTTGAATTTTATATTTTATATGTGTTCTCCAAGTCAATCGCCTATCTAGATTAATTCCAAGATACTTTATGGATTCAGACTGTGGTAGCTGTTCATTGTTGAAATATACTGATGGGCATGTATCCTTTCTCAGAGTGAAGCATATGTGCTGGGATTTAGATTTGTTTATTTCAATTTTCCATGCATTTGTCCAGTCTTCAATAATATTAAGGTGGGATTGCAATTTGTGTGGAGCTCTAATTGGAAATTTATCTACGGCTAGGCTGGCAATATCGTCGGCGAAAGTTGCTATTGTTGAGTTAAGTCCAGTCGTAAAATCGTGCGTATACCATACATAAAAAAAGGACCTAGCACGTTGCCTTGAGGAATACCAGCTGTCATAATATTAGGTTGGGTTAATGCCATATCTACTCTGATTTTAATTTGTCTATTGCTCAAATAAGATTCAAAAAGCATATGCTGGCAATATTTTTTGTATCTTATAGATAAGTCCTTCGTGCCACACCTTGTCGAAGGCATGACTTACGGAATCCTGCAGAGCAATCTTCTTTAGATTCGTATGCTTTGTTGATAGTGTCGACTAATCTATGGCACTGCTGGATTGTTGAGTGTCCTTTGCGGAACTCAAATTGATGTTCAGGAATGATATTGTTAACTGCAAGAATGTCTTCCAATATCTATCTCTCAAGTACTTTCGATAAATTTGGTAAAAGACATTTTGGAACCATTTTAATAACAGCAGTTTTGAAAGCTGATGGCCAATAATTGAGTCTAATGATAAAATTAACTAGCTGTAAGTGGAATTCTGTCTTGAGGCAATTATGGCATCGTGCCTTGAGGCAAATTGCTGGAACTTCCCGTACCGTAACGAAATGTTCGAGGAATACTGAATGTTTTCAAATAAATTATTATAATATTGTAACATTGTCTAATATTTATAAGAATTATATAACTGAATTGCAGAGTTGAAATTATTTGTAAAGTATATTAGAACTATAGTCAGAATTAAAAATAAAATCTGAAATATTTTCGATATACAAAATACTAAAAAAAAAAAAAAAGTTGCAACAATTTTTTTTTTCAAAATCAATTATTTTGTTAAGACAAGCAGAAAGTTTTTGAATCATTTAAATCGGACGCTTACTTCTCTCAAAAACTGCCATTTTTTACATATTTAGCTAAGTATCTTCGAAATGGCTGGGCCTGCCTTTGCCAAAAACTAACAAACACTTCTCCCAATCATTACTAATTGAATGTTTTTTAGATCATTCAAATCGGATACTCCGTTCTCTCAAAAAGTCGATTTCTATTTTCTGCACTCTTTGCTCCGTATCTCCGAAACGGCTGGACCTGCCTTTGCCAAAAACTAATCAGCTCTTTTCCCTATCAATAGGAATCGAATGTTTTTTGAACCATTCAAATCGGTTGATCCGTGCGCCCTAAAACGTGACTGGAAATTTGTATCCATACATACATACACACACACACACACACACACACATCCATTTTTTCTGAGGTATGCCAAAACGTTCAGAAACCTTCAAAACGTCGAGAAATGTAAAAATTTTCAATTCCGATTTTCGGCCCATTACAATAACTTACCCTACGGAAAGTTAAAATATATTGTTTTGTTTGTAGCACAGGAAATTCAGTTTTAGATATATAGGTAAAATTTATCGAAGCTATTACTGGGAAGTGATCTGAAGATAAGTCATAGTTAGGCCCGACTTCAACGTGTATTTCACTGATTCCAGAAAAAATAAAAAGTCCAATAGATCTGGTATACGTGCTGGACCACTAGGCCAGTAAGTAGGTGAACCTGTAGAAACTACATTAAAATTATTCTGTTGGATGATATTGTTTTTGAATAGAAATATCTGCCCTAACCGATCCTATCGTTCCTGTTTCTGAATTTATTTCAATTATTGTTTGTGATTAATTATATCCATGGCACAGCCACTTTACTAACAAAATAATATTTAAGGGAAAGTAATATTAACACATTGGCTGCCGAATGCTCTAGCAATAAAACCATAAATAGATAATTGAATTTTGATCATTTTATAATTACAATTAATGATCAAAAAGAGCAAAATATTCCTCTAAACAAAATCTTTGGTCTACGAGACAACTCGTTTGGCAACGAACTAAACTATCAACTATCTACTATCTAATTCTTTGCAATCCCTGCAATTCCCTTATACATGCTAGTTTTAATATTCCGTTTTATTTTCCTTCTCCTCCAACTTTGATCTTTTTTATACTGAACAAGACGAACAAAGTCAATAACGTATAAATTGGCACAAATAAGCACTTCGGCCTCCTCACAATTGTTAGTGTAATGTTCTTCTAATTCAGCGCTTGTTCGCTCGTCAAACTGCCACCAACCACCTGCTTTCAGGATTACCTAGTCAAGAGCCCAAATGTTTGCTATTGAAGTCACTACCGATAAAAAATTTAGGTCCAAGAGTTTCAAAAAATGTTTGAAAGTGTTCGTCTTGAACGCTATGTCTTGGTGGGCAGTAAACTGCAGATATTGTTAGATCATAAGAAAAAAAATTTACTTTTATTGAAGAAGCTTGAATGTAGATTTTACTAAAATTAGTCATCGGATAATGTGAGATGTTAGACTTAACAATAATTGCAGGGCCACCGTGTGGATTACCGCTTGGATGAGGAGTTTGACACGTCGTATAGTAAGGAATGACAAAATTAGAATAGTGAGTGAAATGAGTCTCGCTCACAAATAGTATATCGATTTTATTATGTGTTAAAAAAAACTTTTAATTCAACCCTATGAGATAGCCCATTATTTGATTTTGTTTACTAATAGAGAAAGCATGTTTATTATCATGCCATTCTGTTGCATAATGTGCTGAAACATATTTTTAAATTATTTTAGTAGAACTGATAATGTATTATTGACTTGATTATTGTCTTTGTTATGATTCATAGATTGTTGTTGCCTAACCGCCTGTTGTTTACCTGAGATAAGCTGCGTTCTGGCTTGTGCAGAGCTCAACTAGGATTAGAATTAAATTCAGTTACGGTATTAAATTTATTGTGCTCATTAACAAGACTTTGATAGTATTAACATTTGGGCCAGCGGTGGCGATATCGGTTAGAGCGTGGACTAGCAGCAACTAGTTCCAGGTTTGATGGATCGATTCCCGCTACCGCCGTAACCTCAACCACTTGAGGTTATAGATCTCAAATATAGCCTCAAGTGAAAATCGCCTCTCGTGGGTATAGTTGCATCTATAAATAGTCAACAAATACTTCGAGTATAGAAAATTAATCAAACCTGGACTGGACAACTACTGGGTTGCCATCCATTCATATAATAAGAAAAAGTGAAAACAATTACTCAATGTCTCAAGTGTGACAGATTGTATTAAAAAAAAGATAGTATTAACATTTAGAGTAATTGGAGTTATGGGGGCCGCCACAAAAATAGCACGTACCCGAAGCTTCTTTAGCTTTAGTGCAGAGTTGATATATATGTGGTCCACCATATCTTACAAGGAGAACCCGCGCATTGCTCGTCTGGGATTCTGATGAAATTTGGTAATGGTAGATTTTATTCCCAAACTGACCGTGGTAAAATATTAGAGGCCTATGAAAAGCGTTCTTTCTTATCTTTGGTAACGTCGGTGAAATCTAATTTTTGCGTCTATGGTCGAGAGTTCGAATCCCACTCAAGGTTTTTTTTTTATTTTCATTTCTTATTTATAATTGCATTTATAATTGCATGAGTTAATAATATTAAAATTAATTCAAATTTTAATTTGATTTTATATTTTTTATTAAATTCTATAATAAAGTCCCCTTTAACGTGTATATAGATTTTTTTTTGATGTGATACCAGAAAATATTATAAATTTATAAATAAATATTATAAATTCATATTAAGAACAACAATAATAAGAGTGAAAAAATATAATTTATTTGCCCAAATGTGAGACTTGCACATGGAGCAAGATTCAACATTTTCCAACATTTTGTTGGTAATGAAGCCAATAA
The DNA here is from genome assembly GCF_003426905.1 of Ctenocephalides felis. Lineage (NCBI taxonomy): Eukaryota > Metazoa > Arthropoda > Insecta > Siphonaptera > Pulicidae > Ctenocephalides > Ctenocephalides felis. The sequence goes on along the minus strand of NW_020537884.1, from coordinate 21,753 downwards.
TGTATCTGGTAACATGCATTAAACTGCTACTTTCTTCTTCTAATAAAAATCCATAAGTACACACATTAGACGAAATTATGATATCTTTATTCTAACTAGACTCACATATGATTTTGACCGAAGCATAACACAATAACTAGTGGGGTGGGTGGCATCGTGCCTTAAGGCAAATTGCTGCGACTTCCCGTACCGTAACGAAATGTTCGAGGAATACTGAATGCTTTCAAATAGATTATTATAAATATTGTAACATTGTCTAATATTTATAAGAATTATATAAACTGAATTGCAAAGTTGAAATTATTTGTTTAAAGTATATTAGAACTATAGTCAAAATTAAAAATAAAATCTGAATTATTTTCGATATACAAAAAATTAAAAAAAAAAAAAATTAAAACAAAAAAATTTTCTTCCAAAATCAATTATTTTGTTAAGACTAGCAGAAAGTTTTTTGAATCATTCAAATCGGACGCTTAGTTCTCTCAAAAACTGCCATTTTTTACATATTTAGCTCTGTATCATCGAAATGGCTAGGCCTGCCTTTGCCAAAAACTAATAAACACTTCTCCCAATCATTATTAATTGAATGTTTTTTAGATCATTCAAATCGGATACTCAGTTCTCTCAAAAAATCGATTTCTATTTTCTGCACTCTTTGCTGCGTATATTCGAAACGGCTGGATCTGCCTTTGCCAAAAACTAATCAGCTCTTTTCCCTATCGATAGGAATCGAATGTTTTTTGAACCGTTCAAATCGGTTGATCCGTGCGCCCGAAAACGTGACTGGAAATTTGTATCCATACATACATACACACACACATCCATTTTTTCTGAGGTATGCCGAAATGTTCAGAAACCTTCAAAACGTCGAGAAATGTAAAAAATTTCAATTCCAATTTTCGGCCCATTACAATAACTTACCCTACGGGAAGTTAATAATCATAAAAATCGTCGAATTTTTTTTTTTTATTTTATTACAAGAAAAGGCCCGGCCGGCCGATCTCTACCAAAAACTAATCAGCACGATTCCCAACCAATATCTTTCGAACGGTTTTTGAATATTCAAAATCGATTCAGAATTGCGGGCTAAAACGTAGACAAAAAATTTTTCACTTCTCTGCGATTTATAAAGAAACGGCTTGGCCGATCGTCGCACGAAATTGTTAAACGATAGTTCTCATCGAGATACATCGAGTGGATTTTAAATTTTTGAAATCGGTCTAGCCGTTTTTGAGAAAACGTCGATTTACGGCAAAAAATCTGTTCACATACACGCACACACACACATACACACCCACATACACACACACATACTTTTCCAAATTTGGTCTCATTCGATTCAGAATGGCTTGAAACGTCGAGAAAACATAAAATTACCTTCGTGAAGTTAATAAATTTCAATGAGTTTATTTTGATTTTCCTTTTTTGCAACCGCGTATCCAAATAACTGGCATCTTTGTTATCACCCTGACTTGTATATAGTATGCTCGAAAAGTAATTGAAAAAGACCCGATCAATAACAGCATTTGTATCTGAACAACATAAGAAAAAATCTGTAAAAATTTTATTATTACCATGTGGAATATGTTTAACTTTTTTAATTTTTTCATTGCTAATTGGAATGCTGGAAAAACTTCCTTCTATGCGTAGATTGCCTATGTAATATAACGCAAGTTCGTACTGCTGATACTTTCCATTCTTGTGTGAACTGTGACATTTGTCAAACCCTAAAAATTTAAATATCATGGACGATATAACTACAAAACTCATTCTAGTATTGTAATGAAAAACTTGTATTGTAAATAGATTGTACTGTATATATTCGAAATGATTACTTCCATATTTATTTAAACTGTACTTATGTGGATGTCACATAACATAATGTGAGCTTTATAAGCAATTGTCAAACAACTTTGTTTCCAAAGATCTTGTACTTGCATGTACACATAATTGAGATTTTTATGAATATAATTTCTAAAATTACTATCTGTGTTATAATCCAATTTTCTTATTCATATCGCTGTCTATTATAACTTGCAATAAGTGATTAGACAGAAATGTCTATGGTGTCCGGACACCATATTCGAAGGGGCCCCTTCGATGAATTCCAAATTTAGGATTTTAATTTGAATAACCTAAATGCAATAATAATATAATTCAGAAAATGTTTTGGTAACACATTATTCACATTAAACCAATATGTACTTGCACAGCACAGCGATTGAAACAAAATTATTTATTCATTCTTTCATAAGCAAGCCTTAATCAATAAGAATAGTACTATTTCAAGCTTTTGATAAAAGAATACAAAAAGGCAGTGAGCAAACACTTGAGATTTAAATACAAACCTCATATAAAATCAAAATAAGCACACTTATTAACATTTAAAAATATATAAAATTAAAAAAATAACACATAATCTGTTTTAACTTTGTTTTGACATATGAGTAGTATTTATCTGTCATTTGAATAATATTGTGTGGGAAGCCATTTTGAATCAAGTGCTATTTACCAAAAATTTTCAAATTAAAAATGTAAAGTTTCTAAGCGGATTTGAAATATTTTCTCACCTTTTGGACTTTCTCTGGATTGGCACGAATTTTTCAAGACTAAGACTGGCCAAATCGGTTTAGCCGTTTTCAAATTTTACTAAGACATTTGAGAGAACTCCATTTTTATATATAAGATATTTATTTACAAAAAAAAATTCAGCCAATTCTAAAATGTCAAGGTATGGTTGGTGTATCAAAAGAGGCCATGTGTTTTTGATAAAAACCATTATCAGGTCATGACATTTTTATAGTTTTGAAATCATAATTTTTAATACTTTTTTATAACACATAGAAATATCTTTTTAATTATTTACATATTTCTATACTGGTGACCTACGACATCGACAATGATTGAAGATAGTTACAAGAATTGAAATAAGAAAATATTGACTTTTGTGCAACGCCCTAATCACTGGTCTTCAGTTGGCTACTTAAAAGGTACGCCCAGTCCTCGGTTCATCTCGGGTTAACTCATATACTCTAGTCGTGACACCGGACTTCTGTTGGCATACTCATTCTGTATGTCCAGACCTCGAGTTATCGCTGATACCAAAAAGTTCACTGGAATCGCAATTCAACCTCTCTTTTTGTCTTTGACTCACCAAATCGTCTTTTGATACTCAAGACTTTGGAACTGGATCTGGATTGTATGTTGTTTTTAGAACTGGATTTAGATACTTCATCCAAGTTGTTCTCATCGAATCCAGTCATTCAGTAACAGTAAGCTCTTATGAAGATTTAGACAAATCAATCCTGCACTATTGAATCAACTGCCCTCATCTACCCAACTGCCCGAAATACTCCATCGACAAGTTTGTAATATGTTTTACTAACTTCGATTATTAGGCCAGAGGACTCTAATCCAGTTGTGGTGGACTGCGATTGGTTCATACCTTCCTGAATTTGAGATTCAAACCTCTGCTACAATCTGCCCTCCCACCAAATATATATAACGTGTTGACATGCATATTTAAACTAGTGTGAGGTCAAAACTGGGCAGGGAGTTTTGTGTGGGAATCAAAAGAGGCCATGGGTTTTTGATAAAAATAATTATTATGTCATGACATTTTTATAGTTTTGAAATCATAAGTTTTAATACATTTTTTATAATACATAGAAATATCTTTTTACTTATTTACATATTTCTATAACTATTTTTCTGTGGAAAACATTATTAATTATACTTCGCACAAAACTTAATGGCAAACCTAACTTTAACTAGCTGTAAGTGAAATTCTGTCTTGAGGCAATTATGGCATCGTGCCTTAAGGCAAATTGCTGGAACTTCCCGTACCGTAACAAAATGTTCGAGGAATACTGAATGTTTTCAAATAGATTATTATAAATATTGTAACATTGTCTAATATTTATAAGAATTATATAAACTGAATTGCAAAGTTGAAATTATTTGTAAAGTATATTAAAACTATAGTCAGAATTAAAAATAAAATCTGAATTATTTTCGATATACAAAAAAAAAAAAAAATTTAAAAAAAAGGAATTTTTTTTCCAAAATCTATTATTTTGTTAAGACAAGCAAAAAGTTCTTTGAATCATTTAAATCGGACGCTTAGTTCTCTAAAAAACTGCCAATTTTTACATATTTAGCTCCGTATCTTTGAAATGGCTCGGCCTGCCTTTGCCAAAAACTAATAAACACTTCTCCCAATCATTACTAATTGAATGCTTTTTAGATCATTCAAATCGGATACTCCGTTCTCTCAAAAATTCGATTTCTATTTTCTGCACTCTTTGCTCCGTATCTCCGAAACGGCTGGACCTACCTTTGCCAAAAACTAATCAGCTCTTTTCCCTATCAATAGGAATCGAATGTTTTTTGAACCATTCCAATCGGTTGATCCGTACGCCCGAAAACGTGGACGAAAATTTGTATCCATACATACATACACACACACACACACCTTTTTTTCTGAGGTATGCCAAAACGTTCAGAAACCTTCAAAACGTCGAGAAATGTAAAAATTTTCAATTCCGATTTTCGGCCCATTACAATAACTTACCCTACGGGAAGTTAATAATGCTTTGAACGAATCAATCGCACCTTCTGTTTTATCAAGCACACAATTGCCAAAGTAAAAACGAACAGAATGAAATTTATTGAGAACAACGATGCAGGAAGCATTATGATTATTAATTCCGTCTAATACTACAATAACAGATTCTAGAGGGTCTTGGTTTATATAACGAGTTAAGTAAAACTTAATTTCCGGATACTTTATTTTTACTGCCAAATGTTGTCCTTGTTATTTTCTGGCTTTTTTTCCTTTTTTCTTTTTTTGGTGGCGATACAAATACAAAATGGCGATACAAATGATATCTTTATGCTGCAATAAATAATGATATTGCAATGCAATTACGCGATGGTAATAAATAATTGAAATGATTTATTTTTTTAAAGTAAAACTTCTTTAGGCGCGACTGGGATGTAAATCAGAGAAAACGCAACGGAAGTGCGTTACGGCTTACCAATTCGTCAATCGCCAACGAGTTTTCGAAACGAGTCGCGTATGTATCATCGTCTTGTACGGCAACTATGTGAATTACAGAATATCGAATGCCAACCCTACTACTACTATCTTCAAGGTTATGTTATCGACATCTAACTTTAATGAAAATTAAACGAAAATAAACAAAAGCATAATACAGTATCACTTACCAATAATTATAATAAAAAAACATTTGAAAATGTCACGCTTTTTATTCGTAAGAAACGTAATATTTGTTGTTTATTATTCATAGTTGCTGTATTATATATTTAAAGTAACTTCAATCGCAAGTGTTTTTATAGGCAAGATAGATTTCACTGCAGTATTTATTGGTACAGATATGTATGTGTATAGGTTGTCATTGAGCTAATCAAGATCTGTTTGGCGTTATTCACCACTTACCAGTATTAATGGATTGTTTACTGTTTAGAAAAACAAGGCAAAAAATGGTATCATAACAATGGTACAAAAGACTTTCAACCAGCAACACTTTCAACAATAAATAAGTTTTAATGATATTTGACTGCTATTATTCAATTATCAAAGCATAAAATGCCATACTTGTCTGATTAAGATAAAGTATTTCATTTATCCAAAGTTGTACATTGATAACTAGGACAAATTGATATCTAGTCATTATTTTGTTGCTCTATATGTGTATTTTTACTACGTAGTTATAACATGTATTAAAACTCTCCTTCGATACTCAGGTTGTTGGGTTATAATTTAACCCTTGTAGCTGTGGACTGTATTAAACACTGATTTGTTTGTATATTATGTATTTATTGCAGTTCTAATTACAATCACTGATTTATTACTAAGTTATAAATGAAGAAAGATATATTTATTTTTATTTGTTATTTACATGTTGTTAAGCGGACTTTACTTTTAGAAGTGAACAACTAGTTTCATTAAAACACTCCGCTACCCCCTCTACCAGGGGTAGCAACCATTCCGTGTAAAGCTTAATGCCCTGAAGTTTTGTCACTTTCATGGCTAATATAATAAAACGAAAAGACGTCCGAACACTATGTTTTGCGTACCATTTGTAATTATTGGGAAGCTTGAGAATATTTTGAAAAAGTATCAATTATTGTAACGAATTTTTGTCATATGTAATATTTGGAAAGGTTTTGATGCGGTTGGGAAAATCGCAAATTTTTGTTTTGGTGGATTTCTATCGTATTTCTGTGTAGCACAAATTGAACTATTATTAATGTAAGTTGTTACATCAATATGCATTGTTGACCAGTAGTACTTTTTTTTAATTCGTATTCCGTTATCGTTAATGCTTCGGTGATTAGTTGAATCTTCGTGAAAAGTTTTTATATTCGACTTTTGTTTATTCATGTCAATTACGTCTTCTTTAATCTTGTTGCACATTACTAATGTAAAAGACGAATGTGTAAAAGTTGAAGTTAGGATGTTTATAATATCGATAATATATTCATTATTATCAATATACATTGTAAAAGATTAATTACTTGTAGTAAATTCTTTAAATAATTTTATTATTTCTTTTTCTAAATTTTTGCTGTTAACTTTGATTGTAGTTCTACTTTTGTTGAATATTTTTTGTAGTTTTGGTTTTGTTGAATTCGTATTTACGATTTTAATTATTATTTGATTATCATAATAATTAATTGGTTTTGGTGAAATAGGGAACTTTAAAATTGGATTTTCTTGAAATATATGATGTTGTACACCCCTGATATTGCAGGTTGCCAACCACTGTCATAATATTAGATTTCTAACAAGTCCAGACTGAAATCTTAGAATCCCTGAGCTTTAGCTGATATTAACGGTTAACTTTTCTCAGACTATTGCGTAGTAGCTGACATTAACATTCTCTCACGAAATCGGGAATCTACGTCGACAAATCTCACCAATCTCATATTATCGACATTCCGCCTAGTTAACAATTCTCACCAAGCTCGTATGATTAACATTTTGTTTAATCAGCTAAATTTATTACTTTGTCCATTTCGTTGCATAGAATATTCGAGACAAATCCCCACTACGTTTCAAAGGATTTTAGTTTTAATAATTATGAAATAAATCAGTCTTAATCTGTCGGTTGCCGGGCAAACATTTCTCTTTCAATACCTCCGAGTTCCTTGCACTTAAAGTATAATAAAGTGAAGTTTTTGAAATAGTCTTTTCATTTATCAATCTCAAGTATTTTCAGCAAGTGGAAGATTTCAGGAACTCCGGAAGGTCCAGAGCATCAACACCGATTTGCATATAGCGGCGCCAACAGCCCTTTCTGTTTATCAACGGGGTGCCCAACATTATTTGGTGCCCGCGGTGTCCAACAATGAATCGTGACGTCATCATTTTCATTGACTTCGCTATCTATCTGATCTCCTATAACTTCATTTATTATTGAATCTATTTCATCGACATCTGGTAATTCGTTTTCTCCTTGTGCAATAGATTGTAAATCTGTATCAAAATCTATAATTTCATTGTAATTTATTTCTTCTAAATCGCTATCTGTTTTAATTCGTGATAATGCATCGGCATTTCTGTTTAATTTACCTTTTTTATAAAAAATTTCAAAAAGTTGTAATCTCCATCTAACTAGTCTTGCTTTTGCATTTTTTAAAGAAAATAGCCATGATAATGGTTTGTGATCAGTAATAATTTTAAATTTTGTTCCGTAAAGATACGATCTGAAATGTTTAACCGCCCATACTATTGCTAACAATTCTCGTTCTACTTCACTGTAATTAATTTCTGATTCATTTAATGTTCGTGAAGCTATTGGTTTGTCTTTTCTTATATCTCCTTGAGATAAAATTGCTCCTATCGCATATTGGCTTGCGTCTGTTGTTAATAGAAAAGGTTTCGTAAAATCTGGATATTGTAAAATTGGTTCATTCATTAATAAATTTTTAAAGTTTCAAAACATTGAACATATTCAGAATCCAAAGTTATTTTTGTGTCTTTCTTTAACCATTTTGTTAAAGGTTTAGCTAATTTTGCAAAGTTTTCTATAAATTTTCTGTAATAACCTAATAATCCTAAAAATCCTTTTATTTGCTTTACTGTTTTTGGAATTGGATATTCTAAAATTGCTTTTATTTTCTTCGGGTTTGGTTTTATACCTTCTGGAGTTATTATGTGTCCTATAATTTTTCTTTCTCGTTTTAAAAATTCTGATTTATTTGGTTGCATTTTGAAATTAGATTCTCTTAATCTTTCAAATATTTTTGTTAAACTGTCTTTATGTTTTTGTAAAGATACGGAGTAAATTATAATGCCATCTAAATAATCTAAGCAGAATTTTCCTATATATCCTCTTAATATGTTGTTCATAACACGTTGGAAAGTTGCTGGGGCATTTTTTAATCCAAAGGACATTCAAAGATATTCAAAATGTCCTTCATCTGCACTAAAAGCTGTTTTTTGTATATTATTTTCATCCATTTTGATTTGGTAAAAACCTGAAGCTAAATCTATTGTGGAAAAATATTTGCAACAGCATAATTTATCTAAAACATCGGAAATGTTTGGAAGAGGGTATTTATCATCAATAGTTTTATCATTTATTTTTCGATAATCTACAACTATTCTCCATTTCTTTTTTCCTGATGCATCTAATTTTTTTGGAACTACTTCATATGTTTGATTGATTTGATTATTTGTTGTTCTAACATATCGTTTACTTGCTGTTTCACTTCTTCGCGATGTACGTGAGGGTATCGATAAGATTTTGTATAGATTGGAATTTCATCTGTTGTGCGAATTTTATGTTTTACTTGATTTGTAAAGGTTAATTTATCATTCAGTTTATGAAATATATCTTTGAATTTTCTACATAATTTTAAAATTTCTATTCTTTCTTCATTGTTCATATGATTTGTTCTAATTGAATAGAATATCGGAATAATTTATATTTAATTTAATTTAATTTATATTTATATTTAATAATGGAATTCAATTTGACGTGTTAATTCTACATTGATTGTTTTTTTTTTTCGATCTCTTTATTAATAGCAATCAGAATACAAGGTATCCTATGAGCTATTGAGATAAATTTAACATATACACACACATGCATACGTACATGCACACAGACATACTCACACGCACGTTAACAGAAAAAAAAAAATTAATTGGCTCAGGTCCTTCGGCCATTTACTGGAAAAACTACATATTTTGTGATCTAATGTTATGAAGTTATCATATACACTAACATACGTACATACATACGCACAGACATTCACACACACACTCTTTCAATAAAAGATTTATAAATATTTAATAGAGGTCACTTCATCAAGTAAAATCCTGCTTATATCAAATCACTCGGCCATATCTTCTTCAATCTTCTGCTGTTTGGAGTTGCTAACAGTGGGGCCATTAGTATGTTTGGATGATTTTCGAGCTTCCCGTGATGTTTTTCACTGATTGATTTGATGACTTCATTAACGAACTGTATATTTAGATCGTTATGGATCATCTGATTAGTTACGTACCAGGGTGCTCCTGTGATCAAACGTGTAATTTTTGATTGCATCCGTTGTATAAGAGCAATATTTGATTTGCTTGAGCAGCCCCAAAGCTGAAGACCATAAGTCCACAACGGTTTAATTATCATATTATAAATAAGGACCTTGTTTTCTAGAGATAATTTGGATCTATGTCCAATGAGCCAGCCGAGTTCTTTAACTCGCGTTTTCATTTGCTTAACTTTAGTGCAAATGTGATGTCGCCAGGTGAGTTTTTCGTCAAAGTGAATTCCAAGATATTTGATGGTGCTGACTGTTGGAATTTGATTGCCATTTAAGAACACTGCAGGACACGATTGTTTGTTAAAAGTGAAAGTAATGTGGCTAGACTTAGACTCATTGATGCCTATGTTCCACAGTTTGGTCCAATCTTCAATCAAATTAAGATGATACTGCAGTTTTAAACAAGCAGTACTAGGGTTGTCATCAGTGGATAAGATTGATATGTCGTCTGCAAAAGTGGCGATTGTGGTAATAGACGTTGTAGGAATATCGCGCGTAAATAGGGTGTATAGGAATGGACCCAGCACACTTTCCTGCGGTACCCCTGACTTGATAGGAAATACGTCAGACGACGAGGAATTAACCTTGATTATAAACTTTCTGTTGACAATATATGATGTTAAGATATTATGATACTTTACTGGTAAATAGAGTCTAATTTTTGTGACAAGTCTGTCGTGGCACACTTCGTCGAATGCTTGTTTGACGTCCAAAAAGACGGCGGTGCAATATTGTTTGGATTCGAATGAGTTATAGATATGACTGGCAATCCTGTGACACTGCTGTATGGTTGAGTGCTCTTTACGAAATCCAAACTGGTGATCAGGGAAGATATTGGATTCCTTCAAAATATCCTGTAGTAACAGTTTTTCTAAAATTTTTGACAATATAGGAAAAAGGCTGATTAGCCTATAAGATGTGACTAAGTGTTGATCCTTGCCAGTTTTTGGAATCATCTTTATTAAAGAGGTCTTGAATTGATTTGGCCAGTAATCAAGTCTCACAATAGCGTTGAATATATAGGTGATTATAATGAATCCTTTTACAGGCAATTCTTCGAGCATTCTGGGAGATATTTGGTCTATTCCAGGCGATTTTTTTGCTTTAACTTTCTTTATTTCACAAACTACTAATTTGAGAGACAAGAAACGTTTCTCGCTTTCGTGACTGCTATTATGGTCTAAAGCAGGACTAATGTTGACATTATAATTTGATAAATTGTTAGGCCGAAAAACTGTAGCTAAGTATTCCGCAAATATATCTGCTTTGTCTTTGTCACTTCTTGCCCATGCAGAGGTCTGGGTATCCATACGAACTGGAGGATTTTGAAAGTTAGGTTTAAGTTTATTTTTGACGGGTTTCCAGATAGAGTTGTCAAAACGATTCAAACTGGATACATAGTTATTAAATCTCACTTGATTGAGTTCCTTTAACCTTGCTTTCAACTTGTTACTCAGATTATTGAAAATGTTTTTGTCTGTGGGCAAATGATTATGTTGCCACCTACGCCTAGCTTTTCTTTTTTCTGCTATGAGCCTTTTTATTTCATATTATAACACTAGATTTTATAAACTTATTAAATTCTCACTCTCGCACCAGTTATGCAATAAAGAAAACCACTATAAGTTATAAAACATGTATTATCTTTAGATTTTGGATTCGTACAGACACTAATAAAAGTCACTTATTACACTAATTATACATTAAAACACAACTCCCTATCTTGTTACGAAGAACAACTCGTACGGTTGATTAAGTTATCTAAAACAGCTTAGCAGGACTAAGTTGTTTTATTAATTAATCCACCGGTAACGTTCAAATCCAATGTCAGAAATGCCGGCGAACCCAGGTCAAAATTTCTGTATTTGGTCAGCGAACGTTGTTCGGAGCCCTGTCTAAAGTTTACAACTTTTCCAGTAATAGTTTTCGCGTTTAGTTCGAATTTCAGAGATGCCGGCGAACCCAGGTCAAAATCTCAGTATTTCACTACTAAACGGAAAACTAACTAGTTTAATATTAATTATTTCTGCATTTAATTTAGTATCAGAAATGCCGGCGAACCCAGGTCAAAATTTCTGTATCTTTTAATTAAATGCGTTAAAATCAAAACTAAAAAACTGACTGACTTTTTAACAGGAATGCTGTGCCTTTTATACAAAAATGTCCACCCTGATTTTCGGTGGGGATTGAATCGAATTTGTTCGTCACAGCATTTCTGTTACTTTTTTCTCTTTCCCCGTAGGCAAAAATTATTCAATCTCCCTCGCACTAATGGGAATCTTTAAAATAATTTTTGCCTCTAGGATTCCTATAACTAGGCTATGCGCTAGAGACTCGAGCGTGTTTGTGTTTAATTTCTGTCAACAGATACACTCAGCGCTGCAAGCCTCAGCATAGCTGCAATACATTTAACTAAACTAAACTAAATCATATAATATTATTTAAATAATATGCACGCTACATCCTCCCCCTCTGGATCGTTTAAGTGCCAGCTAACGGTCCAGAATCAACAGCGGGCATCTCCTGCATGCTAGTGTTTCCTTGGACGATCTCTACGCCGTAGCGGATTGACTCGTAGTCGGCTAGCATATTCCACGGGCCGCTCGTCCTCTTCCTCCCCCTGGAGTAATGCTCCCCCTAGAGCATAAGAGCTTGCGTCGGTCCGCAGATTGTGTGCCAAAGTTTCATCAGCTTGTCTATGCCTGTCTTCAGCTCCTCCTTTTCGCCTTGGAGTCATCCTATACGGTGGTAACGCAATGGGCGTGTCCTCCGTCACAGTTATGCGATGCTGTACGTACGCACAAGCCGCTCCATTTTCGGCAAAGAGGTCATCGAACTCGTCAAGCAGCTGATTCCAGGCACCCCGTTGTGTTTCGGTCAGCGCGGTCGCTTCGTCCACTCGCAAATCTATAGTCATGTCGATCGCTGCTAGGTGAGCATACATGGGGTATTCCAATTCACAGTTTAACGGCAGCGAATCTCTAAAGAGCTCTTCTATAAACGTCGGATCATATTTATTCCGATCGTCTATTTCTTCCGGCGTTGGTTCGACCGAAACCATATTCATTTGTGCGGTTACCTGGTCTTCCTTTAAAAACTTAAAACTTCTGCTCGTGTCATTATTAAAATACCATTGACCGTTTGCCATATCAAGTATTATTCCAGCCTTCGTAAGAAAATCGACCCCCAGCAGCGTGCGACTATTTTTTGCTTTTGGTAATATTACGAATTCTACCGGCACGGCGCGACCTTCCACACGTACAATCGTGCATGTCATTAACACTTGTTCGCGTTTTGCAACGCCGTCTGCAAGCGTTACCTGCATAATTACAGGTTCGAAGCGATGACCAGTCTCCTTCAAAACCGCGTACAGGCTCGCGCCTGCCAAACTTCTGCGTGCTCCGGTGTCTATATAGCCTGCTCCAGTAGATCCCTGTATAGACATTCGGATTACGGGCCGTGAACAGATACCTGCGTTAGGTAATCCTATGTCCGCGTGATGATGCATCCACAAAATGTCGGTTTCATCGCTTTCCGGCCGTTTTCTTTTGTGGTTCCTACAGATTGTGCATCTTGATTTGTTTATTGCAACATCTGTTTTTGCACCCAACGCGAAAAAAGCTAACGGTGAATCCTCAATTTTTGGTTTCGAGTTGCATCTTGGACACTTACTTCGCACAAAACCCTTTTCTCCGCAGCCATAGCAAATTAATTGATTTTCAATTAGCGGTTTTCTCTGAGGCAGGGTTTGTTGCACAAGTTTTCTGCAGTCTTCTTTTTCGTGTCCGAATTTTCTGCAGTGCGAACACTTTATAGTTTCTTGCAACGATGTGGCTTCCTGTATGTTCTGCTGCACCGTTCGACACCTTGTCAGTAGTTCGTTAAATGTGTTGACGCTACTTCGATCAACGCACTTTCTTAATTTTAAGGTTAAGAGACCGTATATCATGTCAATTTGCGTCCTTTCTACTGTCTTCGTTGACAATTCCGCAAACAAAGCTCGCTTATGCGCTATGAACTTGTCTACGTTCTCTTTCTCCTTCTGACGCTCGAATAATTCCGAAAAAATTAAGTAGTCCGGGCGTGTGGGTGCGAATGATTCCTGCAGATTGGTGATAACGTCGGTCCAGGTGTGGATTTCCGATTCCACACCTTTCCACCATACTGTTGCCTCACCTGTCAATAGCAAAGGCATCTCGCGGATGGCTCTTTCATCAGGGATTTGTTCGTATTTCTTGTAGATAACAATTTTTTCTACGAATTCCTGAGCCTTATGCGCATCGCGAGATCCGTCGAATTTGTAATCGCACTTTGAAAAACTACCCGGCGGAACGTTTCTAGCCGTCGCACAATTTAAAACGCGTGATAGCATTTCTTCAGTAACTGAGAATTCCATTGTGTCCGGATTAATGTCTTTTTCAATAACAGTGTCTTTTTTAGCTCTGCCCGCTCGTTTGGGCGCCAGTTTATAACACTAGATTTTATAAACTTATTAAATTCTCACTCTCGCACCAGTTATGCAATAAAGAAAACCACTATAAGTTATAAAACATGTATTATCTTTAGATTTTGGATTCGTACAGACACTAATAAAAGTCACTTATTACACTAATTATACATTAAAACACAACTCCCTATCTTGTTACGAAGAACAACTCGTACGGTTGATTAAGTTATCTAAAACAGCTTAGCAGGACTAAGTTGTTTTATTAATTAATCCACCGGTAACGTTCAAATCCAATGTCAGAAATGCCGGCGAACCCAGGTCAAAATTTCTGTATTTGGTCAGCGAACGTTGTTCGGAGCCCTGTCTAAAGTTTACAACTTTTCCAGTAATAGTTTTCGCGTTTAGTTCGAATTTCAGAGATGCCGGCGAACCCAGGTCAAAATCTCAGTATTTCACTACTAAACGGAAAACTAACTAGTTTAATATTAATTATTTCTGCATTTAATTTAGTATCAGAAATGCCGGCGAACCCAGGTCAAAATTTCTGTATCTTTTAATTAAATGCGTTAAAATCAAAACTAAAAAACTGACTGACTTTTTAACAGGAATGCTGTGCCTTTTATACAAAAATGTCCACCCTGATTTTCGGTGGGGATTGAATCGAATTTGTTCGTCACAGCATTTCTGTTACTTTTTTCTCTTTCCCCGTAGGCAAAAATTATTCAATCTCCCTCGCACTAATGGGAATCTTTAAAATAATTTTTGCCTCTAGGATTCCTATAACTAGGCTATGCGCTAGAGACTCGAGCGTGTTTGTGTTTAATTTCTGTCAACAGATACACTCAGCGCTGCAAGCCTCAGCATAGCTGCAATACATTTAACTAAACTAAACTAAATCATATAATATTATTTAAATAATATGCACGCTACAATATGTTGTTGTCTGGCAGGAATTTTCTGTCGTAACAGGAGTAGGAGTAGCAAACTTTGCAGCATCATATAGAAGAGTATTAAAGAAATCGATGGTTTTCGATATCAACGGAATTTTTAAGTTTAACTTTGAGGTTAACTTTGTCTTCTACGAACTTCCGGTAGATGTCCCAGTTTGTTTTATGGTTGCAGATCCTAGAGGAGGGTTTAGAAATACTTGCCGATGTGCTTATGCTGGATATTACTGGACTATGGTCAGATGATAAGTCGTGGCTTGCTCGTACTTCTTTGTGAATTGAGCTTATACCCGATGATACAAAAAAGTCCAATAGATCTGGTTTTTTGGCAGGATCGCTCGGCCAGTAGGTGGGGGAACCTGAAGAAAGAACACTATAATTGAATTTATGTATTGCATCATATAGCTGTTTTCCTTTAGGATTATTTAATCTTGAGCCCCAATTGTTGTGTTTCACTAATTAAAAAGATGTCGATATTGTTGTGTCTCAAAAATAATTCTACTTCGGCTTTGTGTTGACACAAGCCGTTAGCATTCCATAATCCTAAGTTTAAAATATTAGCCATTATTTAGCTTTATTAATGTTGATTAATGTTGATAACATTTTGACAATCATGGTGTTTTGTTCCATTAACTGGCTAAACATATTTCTAAATTCGGTCAGGAAATCAGACATCGATGGAGAATTACGGTTGTTAATGTGATTTTGATTGTTGTTAAATAGGTTTGATTGCGATTTTATTACCTGAGCATAAGACATATGCTGAGGGTTTGCGTATTGAGAAATTCTATTGTTGTGTAGGTTGGATTTGTACCGGTTGGCATTTGTGTGTAAATAAGTCCCGTTACTTCTGCCTATTGTTGCTTGATCGTTATCTGCACCGACAAGGTGAAGGTAGTAAGAACACCCTTTGTAGTTTGCGGTATGATTATCGCCGCAATGATAACAAAGGGGCGGGGCTTGAGCTGCTTTTGTACATTTTTTAGACTCATGATCAGAGCCGCATTTTACACATATAAATCTGCGGTTGCAATAACGCTGGGTATGGCCGTACATTTGGCACCTTACACACTGCGGAATATTTGATGATCTTATTGGGGGCTCAAAATGAATTATTTGGTTTAACATTTTATTCATTTTAAAAATTGACGAATTGTTTTCTTTGGGTTCTAAGTCTATGTAAAACATGTTCAGCAGTTGTTTAGTTTTCGGGTGTATGATATTAGTAATATTTCTGACAGGATGACCTTCTTTTTCAATTGCGGCTTTGATATCATTTTCATCTGTAGCGCAGTGCAGATATTTGAGTACAACCCTGTATGAGCGTTCCGCTTTTATCTGGTAGGTATGAAAAACGACGTCTCTTTCACGCAGAAATTTAACAAAATTGCGGTAGTCTTCTATTTCAAAAATGTTGAATTTAATAGTTTTATTGGGTAGGTATTTAGTGATGTATTTGTTTTTATTAATATTTGAATTAATATCCGCTATCATAAGATTGTAATCTCGAACCCCGTAGACAAATAAAGGTGGAGGAGTAGATTTTTTATTATCTGTTGCCTCGTCTGATGGTTTAGAAACTTTGTTTTCTAGAGCGCTAAATTTGTTGGCTAATTTTATGGGAACGCTTACATTACTTACTGCGTTGTTCGGGCGACGTCTTTTAGCGGAAGTTACCTTTTGCCATGGGTTTTTATTCGTGTAAGCAATCACATCGCGTGCAGTGGACTCTGGATCCATTGTTGCTGTTGAAGACAAATTACTTGTTGAAGCACTGAATTCACAAGTAAAGTCACTTACTAGATCAAACACTACACTAAACTGTGACTAAATAAATGCTGTTTATTATGCTTGTTGATTGTACTCAGGTATTGTATAATCGATGTGTTCGCTTCGAGCGCTGAATGAAGAATGATTGGTTTTGTTAAAGTTAAATTTATTTCATTATCGTTTAAATTATGTATTTCGACGATGGATTCAAAATTTTGTGATGACATGACTGTCTCTGGGATAAAACAATTTGGAAAATATTGATGTTCTACTAAAATTTTTCCTTCTTTGATATTTACTGCAATTTTGTATTTTTTAGTACAGTTACTAGGAATGTTTTGATCGAAAATGATTTTTTCTGGGCTTTTTAAATAATGTAACTTTAAATTTACGTTCGGTAATATAAGTAACTCGTTGTTTATATCTATTAATGCTTTTAATTTCTTTAGATTGTCTATTTCTAATAATTAAATTAAATGTTTCATGAAAATTAAATAAATGAAAAGAAAAATATTCATTAGCATTGAATTCTTTAAAAGCAGGAATTTTACAAGCAAAATTTATTTTGTATGATGCGAGTACGGTTCTTATTGTATATGGATCTTCGTAAATAAAATTATTAAAATATTGTTTTGCTATTTTTGGACATATAAAAGATTTTGTTGATTCGGGGTCCATCAAAATTTTCATTTTAGGGTTTTCAGTACTTATGTAAGGTAATTCATTTGAAAGTATGAAATTCAATTACGTTGGCGTTGTTGATCGGTCGGTATAATAAAATTTTTTGCGTTGCCCGTTTTCTGTTTCTATTGAAGATTCGTTCGTCATTTGTATCTTCTATATTGAGAAATCGATTTTGTCTGTTACAAGGTCTTTCTACTACTAAATAGTTGAGACACCACTCATTGGTTGCCAATCAGTACGTTGTATTGGTCTCGAAAATTGCTGATTAACGTTATTAACTCTGTAATTTGGACTCTGTTGTTGTTGGAAATTATTATTAAAATTTTGTTGAATAAACTGAGATGGATGACTTCCATTAGATTGATAATTATTTAGTTGTTGTTTGTTTTGATAGAAGTTATTTCTAGTAAAATTTCGATTTTGACTTTGATTTTGATTTTGATTTCGATTTTGATTTTGATTTGTATTTTGTTGAGAAGATGAATTTCTATTGTGTTGTTTTAAATGTTTGTTTATAAATTATTTTGCATTGGATTTCTAAAATTGAAATTATTACTTTTAATATGGTTTATGTTATCATCCTTTGAAATTATTTTGAATACTGCTAAAGCAGTTTTTTGGAATCTATCGCATCTGGATTTGTCATATGAAGGCATGAGTAACTATTAAAAATGCATATTAACTGTTCAAACCTTTCGTAAAATTCATATACTGTTTATTTGGTCCTTGGCGAATATTATGTAAGTCAATATAAATAGATATATCATCTTGTTGGTCAGTAAATTTAGTAATCAAAACTGTTATTACGTCGTCTATTTCCCTTGCATTTGCAACTCCTACTGCTAGTTTTGCCTTATTATGTAATTTTGTTAAAATCGCGCTTCGTATTATTTCATTCTGAATACAGTTTTTAATTTCTCTTATTCTTGTTATAAAAGAATTTAATTCTGAAGGATTACCTCTGTAATATGGAATTGTATCAATCAGAACATTTTTTATTCATTTATTATTATACAGTAATCATAACAGTAATTACATTCTATGAGCTGCTTTGCTTATGTATATAAACTAAAAATAATAAACTAAATAAGAGTCGTTTTTAACCCCGTAATATCGGTTGAGTAATGCATATATTTCATGACCACTCTGTATGCTCTTTCGTTGCTAATCTGATAAGTATGAAAAACTGCCTTACGACCTCGGAGATATTTAACGAAGTTTCTATAATCATCAACAAAAGAAACAATTAATTTGACTATATCATTAGGAAATGTTTTAGTGGTAAAATTTCTGATATTTAGAATAGTTCTGATTTCATCAACTATACCTCGGAAATCAACCACACCGTAAACAATAACTGGTGGTAGCAAATTTTTTTCGCAGAATTTGATATTTATGAAACAGCAATAGGCTCTTTGTTTGTTAACACGTTAAATCTATTTGTTAGTTGAATTGGCTGATCTACTTGTCGGTTTAGACGTTTCCTTTTAGGACTATCAACAACTTGCCAAGGAGTGGAATTATAAGTTGAGGTCTCTTTGTAAGATTCCATTTGTTCTACATTCATGTTGTTATTGCATATTGTAGAATTTACGAAATTACTTGTTGGTTGTGACTCATAAAAAGTCACTTTCAGGACTGCAGTTAAGCATTTTATCAACTTCAACTAACGGAATTGGTGGATTATATGATTCATTTTGCATAATTATTAAATATGCCTTAATTAACAGTTTTTTTATTTATATTTATTGGCTTCTAAATTACATCTAGCCACTTACAGTCTAATATAAAACATTACTACTCTAAATAATATAAAATGTATACTTATAAGCTTGTCTACACATAATTCTATAACTTAATTTTACACTCCGGTATAAAATTAATTAAAAACTTATATATTTCTGTATTAGATAATAATGTCACTAAATTAAATGGTTCCTAATATTTTTATTTCTATAGATCTCATTAATTAAATTAACACGTTGATTGTAGTATATGATGCATTCAAGAATAAGGTGTTGCGAAGTCCCAACTGCTTCTCTACAGAAACATATATTTGATTGTGCCAGCTTTAATCGATACATGTGGGCAGGAAAGTTACAATGATTAAACCTTAGCCTGGTTAATGCCACTAGAACATGTCTTCTTTCATCCTTATATAGCCGTTGCCATATTTTGTTGCTCACAGACGGCTTAATATTTTTGTAGTAGTTACTTATGGTTGAAGATGTATTGTCCCATTCATTTTGCCACAGCTGCATACAATTATTTTTAGATGCATTTATATAATCAATTAACGTGGCCTCATTAATGACCTCACCATTATTAGTTGCCTGTTTTGCTATTCTGCGCGACTTCGTTCCCTGCGATGCCGGAATGTTCTATACAGAATTTGCTGGATGTACTTCAAAATTTCATGATAAATTACCTTTTGCAAAGTTGTGGATTTTGCTAAATTTCTTAGTTTGCTTATGCAACTTTGGTTATCTGTGTAAATGATTGTTTTTGCAAACTGATAATTTATTATTACCTCTAGTGCCTTCTTAATTGCAATCAATTCAGCCCCATACGCTGACACAAAGTTTTGTAATTTGAATCCGAATTCAACATTATTCGTACTACAATACACAGCACATCCCGTATTCTGATTATTTTTTAACCATCCGTGTAGATAATTTTGCAATGTTCCAAATTCTGTGTATTTGCATTGAAAACATCAATCATTTTGTTTGAATTATCAAAAATTTCCATGTCTTAATACGGATGTTTCTTGCAACTAGCTAGACTATTTTTTGCCCTTACTCTATGAAACTCTTACTTTATGAAACTCTTCACTAATTTAGGGGTTTTAATTTTAACCCAGTACTTACTTAATCTTGTGTCTACTGCTACCTCACATACATTATGGATGAAACGCAAATTTTCTATTGAAGGATTTTTTAATACAAATTTGTCGCACAAGAATTGTCTACGTAGCTTTTACTGCATTTCCCACTTTCTACTAGTAATGCATTTGTTGGGATAGATAACATAGCACCCATACATATTCTCAGGCACCTGTATTGTAATTTATCTAATTTCTTGCAATTCTTACTACTATTCCATACTAAGCAACCGTAGTCAAATACAAGCTTGCTTAATGTTTTGTACAGTTTCAGTGCCGTTATGGGTTGGGAACCCCACCACGTACCATTAAGCATTCGTAAGATGTTTATATTTTTTCTACTCTTTTTTCTATATGCTCTATATGAAATTTAAAACTTAATTTTTGGTCAAATATTATTCCGAGAAATTTATTAGTTTTTTGAACTTTAATTGTATGTTTATTGCTGCTGACTCTTGCTGGAAAATCCTTGTCCCTATGTCTGGTTATAATGCCTATTGAGCTCTTTTCACTCGACAACTCTAGGCCTTTTGATACCAGTCATTTGTCAAAGTTTTCAATATTTCGAGACATAGTGTCTATTGTATCTTGCAGGCTGGTCTTTTCAATATATATTAAAACATCGTCAGCGTATTGAAGAATTTTGTTCTTTGTTCCCAAATACGTTCAATATCCCGCTCGTATAATGCATATAAAATTGAATGCCCCCTGGGGAAGACCTTTATACATTTTGGGGCCGATCATTTGATTATTTATTGTGTAGTATTACACCTCTTTCAAACACTGTGGATGTTATCGCTCTAGCAAAATTTCTTCGGTAATCCAAGTTTGTCTAAGGTGTCATATAATATACCTGGGACTACATTATCGTAGGCTCCTTGGATGTCGCTGAAGAGGCATACCATATAATTATTTCTATTCATGGATAACCATAAATCAGTTATAAAGATGATCAAGTTGTCATTTACACCCATACCTCTCCTAAATCCGAACTGGCTTTTAGGAAGTAGATCATTTTTCTCTACCCACCATTCCAGCCTTATTTTAATTAATCCATCCTTAACTTTGGCTACACATTAAGCCAAAGATATTGGTCTATAAAATCCTATTTCATTCGAATTTTTTGCGGTTTTTTAATAAATATCATAATATATTCGTTCCAATCTGGGATTAGCTCCGACTTCAGCCAGCCAGAATTTATTGATTATTGATAAAATTAACTTTTCCAAAGAAGGGAAGTTTTTTATCATTGAGTAGTGAATTTGATCTCTACCAGGTGCTGTATCACTATTATTCCTGAGAATCGTATTGAGTTCCCATAAAGAAAATGACTGTAATAGAATTTCACAGTTGCGCTGGGTTAAATGATGACTCGTTGTTATCAATATCATATTAGCTCCTGCTGGCGAAAGAATTCAATGATTTTCTCAGCGACTTTTGGT
>NW_020537883.1:0-29025 GCF_003426905.1 Ctenocephalides felis | reverse complement strand
GTTCTGCATACCTGTATGAATGATGCTGCCAATTGGTACATTTACATCGTTGGAACACAAGTATTGAAGAGTGTCCACTACTTCTGTACCTTTTGACTGGATATAGAAACATAAAACTTGAGGCAACTTTGTAATATTTTATTAATCCAAGAAAAAACATGTAAATGTTCCAATAACAGAAGCTCTTAGAGCTTATAATAGCAAGTTAGGTTAAAAATTTTACAGCATTCTAAAAAAACATGAGTACTTGCCATGTCGTCCGAACCTAACAGAAAACTTTCCCATACATTTTTCCTTAGGCTTAGGTAAGTATGGTAAGCGTTACTTCAATATTTTTTACTGCAGATCAATGTGATTAATTTTATTATTATGACCAAGGTGCATTGTTAGAAACTAATGGAACAATTCTGCATCATAACATAGGTTATGCTAACTTTTGCTTGTTTATTGGAAGTGAAAAGTCTATTTAGAGAAATAGATAGATAGAGAAAAGGAGATACAAGTTAGATTGATAGTTGGAAAGAAAAGATAGATAAAGATGATCTATTTGTAAACAAGCAATTAAAGAATCTTATGATAACTACATCATAGAAGATTCTGTCTACCAATAAATAAGCATAAGATAGCGTTACCATGACAATGCTATGTTATGAGACAGAATAGCCCATTAAGTCCAAGTGACTTAAGACAGAAATGTAAGTAATATTAGAAATAGATAATAAATTTAATACAAAGTTAGAAAGATATAAAATTTATCCGATTGCACAAATTTGCCAAATAGTTGAATTAGGGCAAAGTTGCAAAAAATAATATGGCCTTTTAGACACTCGGCAAATTCTAATCTTTAATGATTTTTAATAATTAAATAACTTTTCCCAAGCCTATAATATTTGAGGATTTTTTGTTGAACTACATCATAAACTATCACTATGAAAAAGTTTTATTAAAATGGTAAAACGGTCTGGCCGATTTTTACTAAAAGCAAATTTCCAACCAGTATTTGGAAGATTTAGAACAAACAGTTTTTGGTTTTCAAAATCGGTTCAGAATTTTTGGCGAAACATTTTGCATCTATCTGGTAAATACAAAGAAACCGCTCGTCCAATCATCGTGTAAAACTAATCTAGTTCATCAAATTGCCTAAAGATCTTTGGAATCGGTTCAGCCGGTTTTGAGAAGATGACGACAAAAATTCAATTTATGTCTTACACACATACTTTTTCAAACTTCGGTGACCAACGATTCAGAATGACTTGAAATACAGAATTAGCAAATCGGATTTTCTGGCGAAAACAATCTTCTTTATCCGGAAGTTAATTACATAATTTATATAATCTTAAAATTATTAATCAATTATTAATTCTATATAATTGTATCAATAATTTCAAAGGTTTATGCACTATTAACTATTCAATAAAACTATCATAATTCACAACATGGACATCATGACTCTACTGAGCACAATCCTGAAAAAAAAAGGAAACTGGTTCGGACACATTCTGCAAAAAGAGTGCCTCCTGCACGACGTCATCAAAGGCAAAATAAAAGGACTGAAAGGATTGGGAAGAAGAAGAATGCAGATGGTTGATGACTTACATGAGAAGAGGAAATACAGGGAAATGAAAACCGAAGCACAGGACCAGGAAGCAAGAAACCAGAAAGAAAAATTCATAAACACAAATGTAAAGTGATTAATAGTCATTAATTATTGGTAATAAAACGGTAATGAGAATAATAAACAAGGAAGGAGAAGAAAATCATTGATTTTGTGGTGATCCCATACCATGGACCTGTCTTCAAGCAGACTACTATTTATTACTATTATTATACCACAACAACTCGATATTTAAGTTACTAAATATAACTAACTTACCCATAGGTCAATTTTAGTAAACGATGAATAGTCACTAAGTCCAACTTTCTCTCGACAAGCTGCATATTCCTCACTCACAATATCAAACCAATGAGGTTTGTTAAAAGTATTCGTGTAAGCTATCTTGTAAGGCCTTGAAAACTCGTTTGAATGATCTTGGGATAAAAAAAATACAGATTAGAAATTATAATAAACTTATAATTTCCCATCATTATCCCATACTTATCACAAAAAAAACATATAAAACAAACAAAGTATCTTGACTATATTCAGTAAAACACCCAACTAATTCATCAAAAAATGTTTTTCAAAAATTTGGCACCTGTTTCTTTTTACCCCATAGGCGTTATAGATCACAAGATCCAATTTTTTTTAATATTAAAAAGACCTTTAAGCCCCGCTCAACCCTATATGTATAATATAACTTTTTAACAGCAATAATTTTAAACTTGAATAATTGTATTCTAATTATTATTACCTTCATTTGGTGGATCAAAATAAGCAGGTCTCTCATAACCCATAACTTGTCCAAAAACAGCACCAGCTTCTCGAAGTGCTGGATAAATTGGAGACATTCTCAAATTCCGTCCAGTTTGGTACTCCGGAAAAGGATATTTCAAACCATAATGCATACCTAGAAATAAAAACAGCTATTAATACTGCCACTCCAAAATCTTCTTCATTGTAAATTTTACCAGGTACTTCTCTGACTCTATCCCTCAAGAACTTTCTATTATTGTGCAGCCCTAGAAATCTATTAATGTCCAATTCATAAGTATCAAATCTGGTGTACCCTTGTGTAATAACTTCTGCTATGGAAAGCCCAACACCACCAGCAGATGACATGCCTACAGTTTTCATACCAGCAGCCACCAGATAATTTTGAATCTAAAAGAAATAGATTTTTAGACTCAAAACAATCACAATTACAATATTAGGTAAAGAGATTTTTACCTCAGGGCTTTCTCCCATGATCCATCTTCCATCTGGTGAAAAAGCTTCTGGTCCATTAGACAGTCGTTCCAAAACCGCATCTTCTAAAGTAGGAACCCGTTTCAGCATTTCTTCAAGCAAGACATAAAAGTGATCCCAGTCTTCTGGTAAAACTCGTTCACAATTTGACACTTAAATAGACAATTGGATATAAATATTCATGATGTTCTGGACTGCCAACAATTAATTTATTACTTGGTATGACTCCATCCTCATAAGCAGGTTTAGCAATAACTTCAAATCCACCAGCCATCAAATGTCCATCCTTTTCTCGGAAGTAAATGTGTCCATCCAAGTCTCTTACCACAGGTGTATTGGGGTCTAAATTTGGTATCTTCTTGGTGTGCAGATAATAATGCTCCACTGGGTGTAAAGGAACCTAAAAACCAAGAATGGTGAGAACAGATTTTGATTAAATGGAATTCATTTAGTACCTTGACATGTGGTTCGGACATCTGGCCGACTTTCTTGCCCAAAAACCAGCACAATTAACAAAGTAGACACATTCCACAAAGCCAGTGCCAGCTTTCACGGCGACTACTTTGCCGCCTTCCTGGATCACACCGGTCACTGGACAGTGTTCCACCACCTGGACACCTGAAAAATATGGGAAATGGGATCAATTTACAACAGTAAAGGACTGAAGTCGGCTAATAAGCTTTTTGATCTTCACCTCCAAGTTTTGCTTCGTTTATCAATGTCATACAGGTCTGATATGGATCAGCAACGCCGTCTCCGGGAATCCAGAGCCCCCCGACAAGATCATCCGTACGTAGGAGGGGGCACAAGTCTTTGCACTGCTTTGGAGTCACCAGTTCACAGTTGATGTTCCAGGAACTGCAAGATTTTTTTTGCACAATTCACTAACTGTGAGTACACCATTTTTTGTAGAGTCTTTTGATGTTGAAAGTTAGAAAATCTTGAAAGTTAGTTAATTTTGGATAAATTTGTCTGGTCTATTTAAGAAAAAACTAGTTGTATATAGTCCAATAGGAACTTCTCGTATTAGAATAAATTTAGTAGACGAATAACAATTAATATATATTAATATACTGATCAGAGACAGATACTGTATGAGAGAGATCAGAACAAGCATCGCAAGAGCCAAATTGGCGTTCACAAAAAGGAGAACACTACTGACGAGGAAAATAAATCTCGACTTGCAGAAGAGAATAATAAAGTGCTTTGTATGGAGCATAGCTCTGTATGGATCGGAGACATGGACTCTAATAAAGCCCGACAAAAATTAACTACCTCGAAAGTATTAAAATGTGGTGCTGGAGGCAAATGGAGAAGATAGAGTGAACAGACAAAATGAGAAATGAAGAAGTCCTGAGAAAAGTGACTCTACTGAGCACGATGCTGAGAAGAAAAAGAAACTGGATCGGACCCCTTCTGCAAAAAGAGTGCCGTAAATAAAAGGAATGAAAAGAATAGGAAGAAGAAGAATGCAGACGATTGATGACTTACGCGAGAAGAGAAAATACAGGAAACTGAAAGACGAAGCGCAGGATCAAGAAAAATGGATCCAGAAGTTTGGAAAGAAAAATACATGAATATAAAAGTGGGAGGGGGGGGGGGGGAATTAGTGGTAATGGGAATGATAGACGAATGGTAAGGGAATCATTTATTTGTGGTGGATCTCACACCATGAACCTGTCTTCGGGAGGACTACCATTTATTATTATTATTATTATATAATATAACAAGGACAAATTAGCATATAGAACTTAATAACTAGTAGTGCCTCAAGGCAAATTGCTGGAACTTCCCGTACCATAATTAAATATTCTAAGAACAATTTTAGAAAAAAAATTTAAGGTATTAAAAAAAATAAAACCATTTTTTTCAAAATAAATTGTTTCGTCAACACAACCGAAAAGTTATTTGAATCATTTGAATCGGATACTTAGTTCTCTCAAAAACTGCCATTTTTTGCACATTTAGCTCTGTATCTCCCAAACAGCTAGACCTGCCTTTGCTAAAAACTAATCACCACCTCTCCCCATAATAAGGAATTAAATGTTTTTTGGATCATTCAAATCGGATGCTTTGTTCTTTCAAAAACTCGATTTCTATTTTCTGCATTTTTTGCTCCGTAACTCCAAATCGCCTTCGCCAAAAACTAATCAGCACATCTCCCTATCAATAGGAATCGAATGTTTTTTGAATCATTCAAATCGGTTGATCCGTGCGCCCAAAAACGTAGACGATAAATTGTATCCATACATACACACACACAACCATTTTTTCTGAGGTATGCCAAAATGTTCAGAAACCTTTGAAACGTGAAGATAGACAAAAATTTTTAATTTCGATTTTTGGACGATTACAATAACTTACCCTGCTAAAAATTAATAACAAAAACAACTCTTGAAAAATCAAACAAATGTAATACAATGATAAAATAATGTTTATTTACTACAATTATTTACAAATACTACAATTCATCAAAGATACAATATTCATATTGACTATTAAATTACTTAATTAAAACAAAACCAGTATATTTTTACAATATATAATTCTCAATCAACATTTTTATGTTTATGTTTCTTCTGGTGCCTAATGAGACTCCTCAGGTGTATAAAAGTGCTACTACAAGTCCCACAATCAAAAGGACGATCCTTAGCATGAATCTTCATATGATCTTTCAGATTCCCCGCTTTTTTAAAGCCCACACCACAAGTCTCACATTTGAAAGGACGTTTATTTGAATGAACAACCATATGTTGCCTCACATTACTCGCATAAGCAAAAGTTTTATCGCATACATCACATTTGAAAGGTCTCTCTCCGGTGTGGATAACCTGATGCACTTTTAAATCATTCAAGAATTTAAATTGTTTACCACAAGTTTCACAAGTATGCTGTCGTTCATCAGAATGTGTGAACATGTGTCGTTTTAAAACATATAAATGGGTAAATTTCCTACCACATTTACCACATTCATGTAAACGTGCAGCATGGTAAGTACATGTGATTTTAGTGATGCACGATTTGCAAGGATTTTACCACATATATCACAAGAGTGAGGAAGTTGTTTAGAGTGAAATTCAGTATGTCTTTTTAATCTGCTTGAAGTAGAAAATGATTTAGAGCATATTTTACAAGTGACAGTATGTTTATTGTTGTGTGTTTGTGCATGTCTTATTAATTTTCTTCGGCTATTGAATGTTTTATTACAGATTTCACATTCATGAAGTCTTTCTTTGATTTTATTTAAAGGTTTTACAGGTACCTCATCAGCATTTTTATTTATTAATGACTTCTCAGAATGTGTTGTTAAATGTTGGGCTAATGTGATAGGAGTATCAAAGTCTGTTTGCATATTTCACATATACTATCTTGTTTAGTATATTTTCTAATGCTGCATCAGACTTCATAATGAGTTCTGAGCATGTTGTGTTATCTTCTGGAGAAGATACTTGTTTCATATCAGATGAAATATTGGATTCTTCGTTTATAAAATGATTTGTAATATTGATTAGATATTGCAAAGCCTCAAACTTTGTTTCTTCAGACATATTTATCAACTTTATACCTTTTTAAGGAGCTCCTTATAAGACACAGCTACTCTAGACAAGATTCTGGTTTAATGTTAGCTGAAATATCAAATTCTTGCTTTATAGAATGATTTATAACATCCAATGGCTCATCGATATATTCTATATCATTCGATAACAACTTTGGTTCTTCAGATGTATTTTATATATAAACTTTATGCAATAGAATCGATTTTATACCTTTTCAAGGTGCTCCTTGTAAGACACAGCTACTCCAGACAAGATTCTGGTTTAAAATCAGCTGAAATATCAAATTCTTGCTTTATAGAATGTTTTATAACATCCAATGAATCATTGATATATTCAATATCATTCGATAACAACTTTGGTTCTTCAAATGTATTTTAAATACTGACTTCTATATATAATAAAATCAACTTTATACCTTCTTAAGGTGCTCTTAGTAAGACACAGCTACTCTAGACAAGATTCTGGTTTAATATCAGATGAAATATAAAATTTGTAGAATGATTTATAACATCCAATGGCTCATCGATATATTCTATATCATTCGATAACAACTTTGATTCTTCAGATGTATTTTATATACTGACTTCTATATATAATAGAAACAACTTTATACTTTTCTAGAGGTCTTCTTTTAAGATGTACAGCAAGTTTTATAATTCAAGATTTATTATGATCTTGCCACCTCTACAAGAATTAGTACAAACAATTAATTGTTTGTTTAGATTTTTCCTTCACTGATTTTCTTTTGGTTCACTTTAATATAATAGCACCTTGCACAAACCTTTTAACAAAAAATACAAATAATATCTTATAATTCTTTACATATTCATCTAATCTACAAACACTATCTACTTACTCTTCTTTTCATAACTTTTTTGTTTTCACCATTGCAACCATAATCACTTCAAGAAAATTCACACCATTTGGCGCGCTTTTTTAAAACTATTGAATAATTGATAAAAAAAAGTTTTTGAAAACTGCTGAATGTATTGCGTTTATTTATTGTGCAATATGTATTTATTAATATTGAATCAACAATTTCAATAATAAACATCAACAGCTTTTAAAACAAGTATCAATGGACAAAATTTGGCGGGCAAAACTATTATCTATGGTCAGAACTCTTCAACATGGCGTCGAGGAGTACCGACATTAAAAAGTTCTATAGTTGTAAGTAGTAAGTGAGTACGTGCATTATCTTCCAGATGCATATACATAAACAACTAATTATTAACAATTGCAATTCAGCTATTAAGATAAAATATTCCACTGCTTATTTCGTTTGCACTAAAAATTAATCATTAAGAATTCCAATTTATGTCTTTCAAACATACTTATAATGCCTGTAATTGTATAAATTAAATTAATTTCTTTAACACATTTCATTTAATCTATTTCAGGTTCTAAAAATGTATTTTATTTAAGTGTGGACGTCAACTGTAATCAGTAGCTACATACGAGACAACACAGAACGTACAGATGCTTCGACATAGATTCTGATTAGAATCACTCAATTTCTGATTAGAATCACTCTTCTTTTATCTATGACTCAATTTCTATTTCTTTGCAAAAATTGCTCCTTATGCAAACCGTCTTATCAACTATGTACTGTTTGTGCGCATCGGAAAATATTTGTACAATGGAAAAATGAGAGGTGCGTACAACCCTTGATAAAAATAAATTGTTTTTTTTAAGTAAATTTCAAGCTTTACCGTAAGGTCATGAAAATATGAATTGAAATTCAGTAAAAATAATACTCCTTCACTGAAGGAGTGGTGAAAAATTATTCGATTACTAAAATGACTATTATGAAATAAAGATTTGTGGATGGAGGGTGAAAATTTAGAGTTGTTTGCTTTTAAATAAATAGTAAATAGAAAATTTAGAGTTGTTTGATAAAATAAATAGTATTTTGAAGCAAAAAGAGTTGTATATATTTTGTCAATTCCACATTTAAAAAAAAGAGTGCGCGATTGAAGTAAAACTTATTTGCTCCTGTACAAAGTACCATTTTTAAGTTAAGAAAAAATAAATACATTAAATAACAATTATAGAAGGCCACAGGGCGTATCTACTAATTGTCGAAAACAACTTGTCAGCATTCTCTGTTAAATGTAATTATTTTTATATAGATTGCAGTATGAAAATAAAATAACAAATATTGTTTAAATTTAATTAAATTATATGACAAATTTTGTTTCACATACACGACAGCTAATCACAATCGACCCGTATTGAAATGATTTCATCGAGAGCGAATGACGTACAGTTCGGACGTAACGCTATTTCCGTTGCATTTGTACGGATTTACACCCTAGTCGCGCCTAAAGAAGTTTTACTTCAATAAAATAAAAAATTAAAAAAGTGTATTCGTGTTGGGTAAATTTTAATAATAATAAATTGTATTTTATTGTATTAAGTAAAATTTAAGTATTTTCTTCAAGTTCAAAAATATAAACTAAAATTATGTCAAAAATATTCAATGACTGAACGTCGAGTAAAATATGATTGAATTACTAAAATATCTATGAAAAATAGGGGCTGGTGATAATGAAGTGAAAATTTACGGTTGTATGTATTTCTTAAGTGCCACATTATAAAAAAATAAAACAAAAAATTTTGTCCAAAAATTAGAAAAAAAAATTAAGAGAATTCTATATATAAGATATTCTATATATAAAATTCTTCTGCAATGATGTATGAAAATATACTTCTACTAAACGATTTTTCGGATTTTGATAAATCTTTCTGAAGTTTGTTAAGAGAATTTTTTAGAATGTATGTGATTATAAACATATAGCAATATTGTAGAAATAAATGGAAACTGGTGGTATATGGCATCGTGCCGTAAGGCAAATTGCTGGAACTTCTCTTACCGTAATTAAAAATCTTGATTCGGAACGGAAAAAAAATTACACAAAATGGGTACATATTATTGGAATCTCTATTAAATATCTGATAATTTGATAAACATATGTCCAATAGGCTTTTTTGACCGTCAAATGACATTTTTATAACTTATTTTTATTGATAGTCCACAACCGCTGGACCTGCCTTCCCAAAAATTTAATCAATTTTTCATCTTGCCAGTACAAGTAAAATGTTTCTTGAATTATTAAAATCGGACGCTCCGTTCTCTTAAAAACTGAGTTACCGTTTTCGGCACTTTTTGCCCCGTATCTTCGGAACGGCTGGACCTGCCTTCGCCAAAAACTAGTCAGCACGTCTCCTTATCAATACCAATCGAATGTTTTTTGAATTATTCAAATCGGTTGATCGGTGTTCCCGAAATCGTTGACGAAAATTTGTATCCGCAAACACACACATATACACACACGCATCCATTTTTTCTAAGGTATGCCAAAATATTCAAAAACCTTTGAAACGTAAAGATATATAAAAATTTTCATTTTCGATTCTTTTGCGATTACTATAACCTACCCTATGGGAAGTTAAAAATTGCTAAAAACAACATGCCATTGTTTAACATTGAAAATATTTTGAGACATTGAAAACAAATGAAAACTGTCATCTGCCAAAAATTTCAATTTACTTATGAACCTAGACAATATTAGAATATTTAGGATATTAAAAAATTGTAGATGTGCGTACAGGACGATGTCTGTCGAGTCATATAGTATATATATATATATATATATATATATATATATATATATAATTTCTACTTACATACTCTGGGCCTTCATGTGTCGAAACAAAGTCATTCTGTCTCTGCTCCGAGCCAAATTCAAAGAACCACACTTTTTCCAACCAGTCGCTAGACCTTTGTTATCCAAATCCTTCAACAAACCCAAAGAACTTTGTGCCAATTTAACTTGAGACAAAGTTGGTTTAAATTCTCCTACTAAACCAGACGTGTGCCAGGTAGAACCACCACCAACTCTAAAAAAAAAAAATAATTAAAAATAAGTATTAATACATAATACTGAATATTTTTTAAGTAACACTGTATCAATTACTACCTTCCTTGTTCTAGTAGAACAGTATGAGGGCCCCATCCCATTTGTGCTAAATGATAAGCGACAGAAGCCCCCATGACGCCTCCTCCACATATGACAACTCTGGATTTCTTCGGTGGCAATCCATTTTCTTCTGTATTCAATTGACCGTTTGCAAAATTTCTACAATGCACCAAATTCAAACGAGCACTACATCGTTTTAGTAAAAGACTTTGTAAAGGCATTTTGGTAAATTGAAATGGTTCAAAAGTTCGTAATCATTGTTGTGGGGTAATGGACTCACGAGATAATATTAATACTCACGAGGTAATATTAACTGAAAAAACATATACTTGTTGCATATATTCGTTGTACTAAATGTAAATAAACAATTTATATTAGCTTTCTGAGCCTTTTTGGCATGTTGCAAATAATTTTTACTAAATCAGTTTATCGTGGAAGCTGTTATTGTTTCACAAATTGAAGTTTTAAGTTTTACGAAGAAACTCGAAGGGCTAAGATGTATTAGATATACAATTCACAATTATCAAAAATAACAAAACAACCAATATATAAAATGGTACAGCTTTTAAGAAACTTAGATCTCTATTTACTCTCTTTAACTCTATTTAAATAATAAAATTATAAAATCTTACAGAAGATGTTAGGTTTCTTCCTATTGTACTAAAATGGTGATTATTGAGTGAATATTTAGAAACCCATTAAGTTTATTATTATTATTATACATATATTATTTATATAACACCATTTTATACTTCAATTAAATAATTTGATATACTTTAAGTATTTGTATACACTTTTGTCATCTATGTGGATGTGATGATACCTTACACAATAAATTAATGAATTGCACACATATATATCACTGATTACATCTTGAATATTGTTATTTATATTGAAATCATTTAAATTTATAATTATCAAGTAAATTTATATACTTTTTTGCATAATATTTTGTTTATTTCTGCACAATTTAATTTGCAGGTTATGTGACACCTGACATGTCAAAACATGGCGACTCTGGCGCCATCTTGCGTGTCAAAATTTAACTGAACATTTTTTTTATTTATTAATTTAATATTTTTTTATAAATAAATGTAATATTTTTGTTATTAAATTCTATTTTACACAAAGCTAATAATGAAATTTATATATTTACATAATTTGTTGATAAATATTGGGTTTAAGTTTTATTTGTTTATTTTTTACACAAATCTGTATTTGAATTTAAATTTTTAACGATTTTTAACGTTTAACGAATTGTAGATTGTTTTTTATTATATTATTTATAATTTAATTTTGTATATTTATATATAATTATAAGTACAAATTATATGTAAATGATTTATATAAGTATTAAAATTAAATTATTGTATGTAATATTATTTATTGTTATATTGTTAACAAAATTAACAATATTGTTCCATTGCATTACAAATAATAATAACAATAATAATAAACATTATTATTTTTATTATTATCATGTCAAGTTCTGCGAAGAAAACTATCTTAAAAATTTGCAATATTATTAATAAATACAAATAAATATTTTTTATATTCTGTATAAATAGTACATAAAATGAGTTTTTATAGATAAGTGTGAGAGCATAGATAAGGAATGTGTAAAAGCTTTCTTTTTAAATTATAATTATTGTAAAAATGTAATAGTTAATAATAATACATTTATTATTAACTAAAATACAATAAATTGTTTATACATATTAATAAATATGTAAATAATAATAAATAGATTTATATTCAAATATGATTCAAGTGTTTAATTCGAAGAATTTTGATATGGTGTGGATCTGAGCTGAAAACTGTTTTGATCCTTATGTAAGGTTTTGACCATAGATAAATAGTTTAATTTAATAATAATGATAAGCATAATTGACATAAAAATCATAATTTTAAAATACAGTTTGTTAATTTTATTTTGTTTATTAATTTAATTATTAAAATTTTGGCGATTTAATTTATAATTGTATATCAATAATTATCGCAAATGCAAATTTATAGTTATAATAATAAAATTATAAATAAAAAATATTCATTTAATTATAATTTATAAATAAAATATCATAAAGATTAAAAATAAACTTTGTCTTATATTAAATAATATTGTTCAATTCAATTCAAAATATACTAATAGTCCAGTCATTTAAGCTTAAATTAGGTAAGAATCTTGGAATTCGAGATTCCCAGCTGTATGTCTGAAAATACTTGTATATTGACACCCTAAAGTTGTCTAAAAAGCTACATATGGTAGAGTGTCAATACCGTCAATAGCTTATGTAGATTTTGAGACAACTTTAGGGCGTCAATATACAAGAATTTACAGACTTACATTTACAGACAGATGGGTATCTCGAATTCCCAGGTGAACTTACTATAATGACTGGACTACTATGTCTATTTTATGAACAATATTTATCCTGTAAATTTGCAATATTATTAATGTACATAAATAAATATTATATATATTAAATAAATGAATAAAACACAAAAAGCAAATTGATTAAAATTTATTTTATAAATGAGTGTAAGAATTTAAGGACCTCTAATTTAAAATTTTTGTAAAAAGATATTAATATTTTAATAATAATACATTTATAAATATTCTTAAATAAATACTAATCAATAACAATTATTTTTTTTAATCCTTGTTAATAAATAAAGTAAATTATAATTACTAGTTTAAGATATAAGGAAAAACACAACATATTGTGACAATGAATATTGCTAATATAATTTCTTAAATTAATATATGATCACATGATCATTATTTTATTAAAAACACATAATATGTATCTTTTGGCTATAATCAATATTTATTTTACAAAATCTCAATAAACTTTTTAAAATAACTCAAGGAGTTTTAATATGGTTTAGGTCTGAGCTAAAAAAGGTTTTGACACAGGTTGATATAAAAATGAAGCATGATAATTTTATTTTGTTTATTAATTTAACTGTTAATATTTTTCAATTTAATCATAATAAAACATGAAATATGAGTAATTAAAATATTATAAATTATATAGTTAAATAAATCTTATCTAGAATTAAACCTATGGGTAAATTTACGTGCTAAATTCGTCGCGCCTCTATGAATAGCGAAAATAAATAAAATTAAAGTTACATTCCTTTCATAGAAAAGATAAGTCTAATAAATTTGAAAAAATATAATGAGAACAATAAGTACGTGTAAAAAATAGATTTTCAACTAAATAACAAATATGTTCTCACAAAAATTATATAATAAAAAATTTTGAACGTTTAAGGTACGTGTAGTATAATAAAATAATCAGTTCTTTACAAAGAGTGATAAATTTGGAGTCCCTCTATTGAGGGCACAAAACACTAAGAGAGTGTAAAGCACTTTTATTGTGTTACATGTGTTTAGCACCCGTGATTTGAAATAATATGCTTAATCAATGAACAGAATGAAATTTTGATGCAACATTTTGAAATTATGTGTCAAAACCTTTTTTTAGCTCAGATCCAAACCATATCATATTTTGTAATATTTTTCAAGATTTTGTAAAATAAATATATATTTGCCAAAAACATATTATACTTTGCATTTATTTAGTTTGCAATATTAACCCTTTCGACTCGAATGCTGCCGCTTCAGCTGCAGCAAAATTCGGAATGCTATCAATTTTATAATAATTAATCGTATGAATGTATAAATATTCGTTTTTATTTATTATCAAAAATTCTTAAAGACATACGACATCCCATAAAGATGAAAAAATAATTGTTATAAAAAAGAGCTTTTCAAAAAATAATAGTTGTCCAGAAGAACTTCCTTTTCTGGTCCTAAGGGCCTCAGCTTGTTCACCAGAGACTTTTGACCGCGCTCGTAAAAATAGCTAATCCTTAGGCTATTTTTAAACGGTGCTAGGTGTCTGGCCGACACACGACCAGTAGTGGACCTGTAGTGTTGTGCGACGGTAACGGGCGACTGGAGACGGAGAAAAATATTATTAGAAATTTGTAATTAAATAATAAAAAGGACAAGTGAGTAGAAAAAAAATATATATATATATATATATATATATATATATATTGTCATATTATTTTCCATTAACCCACATAAAATTTTTACATAATACTCAACAAGTGCAAAATAATAAGTCTATTTTCGAATAAGCTTGCCATTTTATATTACTATTGTCTTAAAATAAGATAAGATAAGTTTGAGTAAGATTTGTTAATTGTGAAGGTATCTTATGAAGTAAATAGAGAAGACAACATAACCTCAACACCTTAATCGACTTCTTTCGTATCTGACTGTAAAACCATAGAGTAAAAAGACATGTAACACCATCTGTAGTGATACCCTATTTTATTACCTTATTTAAACATACGTTTTTATTTTCTTAATTTTGTAATATAGCTTATAACTGTATCTTGATTGTTATTTGACGAAATAAAAAAAAATCTTACTATAAGGGAAAGTATCATGCTTATTCCATAGATAAGCAAGTATAAATAGATCGCAAACAAGGCCGCTTTGACATCACCTTAATTTTAATTCTTTTCGCAAATCGCAGAGACGCCACCAACTATAGCATGTAAATCTACCCTTATTTATGTGAAAATTGCAAGACAACATAACCTCAACACCTCAATGCACTTCTTTCTTATTTTATTGCAAAACTGTAAAATCTCTCTGCAGTGATATCTTTTTTTCACTTTCTTTAGAATAAGTTATAGTAATAGTAAAAAATCGAAAATTATTTTTTTGGATATCTTTACGTTTCAAGACCTTTGAACATTTTGGAATAGCTTAGTAAAAATTGATGTATGTGAGTGTGTGCGTATGTGTTTTTTATGGATACAATTTTTTATCCACAATTTCGAGAGTAGGGATCAACCGATTTGAATGATTCAAAAAACATTAATATTGACTACTGCTGTGCTTATTTATATAATAAATAAACCAATAACAATAAGTATAACATGTTTACATAATAAAATATATATTTAAATAAATATATAATAATTCCTCAATTGAGGTAAAAATTTAAAAATATTAGTTTATTTTAGTAGTAAATTACAATATATATAAATGAATCATTTACAAATTTTTCTGTAAAATCGTTACTTAAAATAGATTTCCATAACAAAATACTTCAATTTCTGATTTTGTGAAAATTCAATAATATTTTATTTAAGACTCTATAATAAAATAAATGAAGTTCTAATAATAGTATTATTGGTGTACGTGCCAAAAACACAAATTTTATAGTAAAACATCCGTAATGACGAGAATTGTTTTCTTTTAACATTTCGAACAGGATGAAGGAAATGATTACGTATTGTTTTTATTACTCTACTTATTTGGTCAGAAAATAATAGATATAAATAATGATAGACTTATGTGTCTTAAAATATTTATAAAATTGCCAAGATTAATAACAACATCTATTTATATTACAATACAATAAAGTTTAAGATTTAATAATTCACATTCAAAAATTAACGCAAATAAAATGGCAGTTAAATTAAAATTGCGTCCTGTTAATTGACATAAAACGTTTGAACTAATAATATTTATTTATTTAAAAATGTTTGTGATTATATTTATGATATTTATGATGTGAAATGTAATAAAATCTTATTATATTGAATTATTTAAAATATGGAACAATAAATTTAAATTTTCAATATTTCACATTCAAATATTAACGGAAAATAAAATGGCAGTTGAATTAAAATGGCGTCCTGTTTATTGACAAAAAACGTTTGAACTAATATTATTTATTTATCAATAAATATATGTGATTATATTTATAAATAAATGTAACAAAATCTTATTATATCGAATTATTTAAAACACCAAACAATAAATTTAAAGTATGAATAATTTATATTCAAATATTAACGGAAAATAAAGTG
Organism: Ctenocephalides felis; assembly: GCF_003426905.1. Taxonomy (NCBI): domain Eukaryota; kingdom Metazoa; phylum Arthropoda; class Insecta; order Siphonaptera; family Pulicidae; genus Ctenocephalides; species Ctenocephalides felis. Next base: position 12,736 of record NW_020537883.1, on the reverse strand, counting down.
ACAGTAAAATCAAAATGGCATCCTGCGAATTAACGAAAGACGATGGAAAGACGTTAGAACTAATAATATTTATTTTTTTATAAATATATGTGATTATATTCATAAATAAATGGAATAATATCTTAATATACTGAATTATTTAAAATATCGAACAATAAATTTAAAGTATGAATAATTTATATTCAAATATTAACGGAAAATAAAATGTCAGTTGAATTAAAATGGCGTCCTGGGAATTAACGGAAAGCGTTAGAACCATGGCCGGTAATCTCGGAACAAACGTCTGTAACCCGAGTTTAGTTAGAGCCCCTGCCGCCGGTCGCGCTTGTTTTTTTTTTTTTTTTTTTTCACTTTGAAATCGAATTTGACATATGACAGATACTTAAATTAAACATGGCGTCCATTGTAATAAATTTTTCATGGAGAGATAACCTAGACAATATAATAAATGCTTGTTAGAGTAAAAAACAAATAAGCTGTCGAAGTGCATTGTTTAACGAAGAAGAAATACCAAGAAAAATGCATGTATTATGTAGTTCCAGCGAGAAACGACGAAGTAAAAGTAAAATAAGTAATAATATTTGCCGGCTTTCAATCTAAGTGAGTACTTTTATTAATATGCATACTTCGAATTACTTTCATTTGATTGTACTATTCTGATATGATTTTTCATTACAGTTTAATAATTCAGAAATAATTGAGACATTTAACTATATCAATACTAGAAATTTTAAGGTTATAAATAGACAGAGAGAATTCCTGTCAGCTCTCTGAAAGGTATGTTATTAAATAACTAAATATAAATTAATCTTGTTCTAATAATGTAGGATCATAACTAATAATTCTACATCGATTTTTTCAGCAGTATAAAAGGAAAATACGTTCAAATGTAAAATGTTTAGACGGTTTACTAAACACATTCACAAGTGTACAAGTATTGATATGAGATGAATGAATACACAGGAAAAAACAATAAGAATGAAGTCTGAAATGTGCTGAAATCTTTGCTGATCTCCCACTAATATTGAACAGTACGACTCGTAATTATATATTAAGTCAGTTTGGAGAACATACTAAAAACACTAATGATATAATCGTAAGTGAAAGGAAATTCTCAATTAATGGTGAAATTCTAGCTAGTGCAAAGGTTAATTTAGGTTTGGCTATGTCACAGGAAAAGTTTTTAAGTATTAATAATTTCATTTTGATATTACAAGAAATATTATTATCTGTGTTGTTTAATGATGATAAAGGGAATCACATTGTATAGATTTTCAGGAACTGTCAAATGACAGGCAAAGTATAATCATGATTAATGATAAAATTCTAAAAAGCAAAGGGATAAAACACCCTTAATGTGCACTTGCTTATTGCATTTGACTATTCTGAAAGAGATGTCAATAGCTTTACTCTAAAATGTCTTATTGTAGATGCTATAAGAAAACTATTAAGTACTGTTATAATAATATCAATGATTGTTGTTTTTCTTTAAGACAATGATAATAATGACATTTTGAACAAACATTTGAATGCACATTAACAATAGCGCAGAAAAGATTCCCAAATAGAGACTGTACATCATAGATATTATGTAACTTAATGTTAATCAAAATAAATATATATGTAAATATATATATATATATATATATATATATATATATATATATATATTGGTTATATATTGATCTGAATCAATATCAAACAAAGAATTGTGGTTATATATGTATATATATAAATAATATATACATTCATGTACATTTCTATTCTTTTTGTGCTCAGCTTGAAAGGCTGATATGCTAAAATGATATTACACACACACATATATATATATATATATATATGTATATATATATATATATATATGTATATATATATATATATATATATATATATATATATATATTTGTATATACATTGTGGATAGCGTGTACATTTAAGTACATTTTTATGCTTTTCGCACATAGTTTTTACAGCTTACTACCATCTATTATAATCATATATAATGTTATATATATATATATATATATATATATATATATATACATTGTGGATAATGTGTATATTTATGTACATTTTTATGCTATGTGTGCTTTGTTTATAAAGAGAACTATGTAGATATAATGTAGAATGTTTTTGTGAAAAATAAATGCTTCAAAATTTTTTTTTTTTTCAATTTTTCTTTTTTTAAATTTTGAATTAAAACGGTCCATATAATTTTGGTTCATTTCTATAGTATTTTTTATACGCACCCGTTCAGGCGACTAGTGCCATCTGTAGCGCGGGGCTTCAACTAACACAGGAATGTGGCAACGAAATATGGCCCGAGAGAGCGATCTATATACTCTTCTTTTATCTATGGTTAGAACTAATATATATTATTTATATATTTTTAAATATATGTGATTATATATATATAAATAAATGAAACAATATCTTATTATATTGAATTAGTTAAAATATCGAATGATAATATTAAAGTTCAAATAATTTATATTAAAATATTAACGAAAAATAAAATGACAGTGAAATTAAAATGGCGTTCTGTGAATTAATAGAAGACGTTAGAAATAATATTATTTATATATTTATGAATATAGAAGTGATTATATTCATTAATATATGAGTTCGTAATAAATATATAAATTTAAATTTTAAATTTAAACGTAAGTGACGTCAATAAATGCGACATGTAGTTTTGCACATAAGTAATGCTTTTCTTATTTTATTTATATTATATGTCAGGTAAAATTAGTTTTAATTAAAAAAAACTAAATACCTTATTGAAACCACGAAAACATTGTACTTTAAACATAAAATAACCAAATTTAAAGTTTCAATATTTTATACATTCAAAAGTTAAAGTAAAACAAAATTAAATATTAAAATGGCGTCCGTTAAATTAACAGTTACTTTATTAAATAAAGTAAATTAAAATGGCGTCCGTTAAATTAACAGTTAACAGGTGAAAATTTATAATTATATATATAAATAGGAGTGTATATATATATATATATATATATATATATATTCATATTTATATTTATATTTAAAATCTGTTCATAAACAAAGTCTACGATTGCACATCTGACATTGAAATCTAATTTTAACAAAAATAATCATCCCATCATCTTCATCATTATGTTATTTATATGCAACTCTGAGAGATTCGATTTCTTCTCCTCGACCTATTTTTAATCTATTGAATTTATTTATCGACTATTTTTATAGACATAACATATGGGTCATAAAAAGTAAACGAATTATTTAAAACTGGTGAAAAGACTCCCAGTGCAATAAAAAAAATATAAATCCGTACGTCAATCGAAAGTTCTGTATTGTTTTTAGCCATAAAAATCTTTACATAAAGTCTTATGTAAACTGTTGAAACTTAAAAAATGATTTTAAAAAATCAAAATGTTTAATTAGTGCTTTCGCTCCTGTACAGCGCTGCAGTCGCTTTAACAAAACTTCTATATACTAAGACTTCTTTTTATAGTAAGGCGTCAGCATTATTTTAGTAGACAATAAGTCTTACAACTATCCTAAAAAATAGAAAATAAATCTTTAGGAATTTTGAAAAAAAAGACTTTTTAAAGAAAAATGTATTTTGAAATATTTTGGAAATTCTGAACTTTTTTTCAAAGCAATCGTACTGCTTTAACTGCATAGAGTCAAAATATCGAAGCGCGTAAGCGCCGCGCCACCGTCTAACGGATAAGCTTTGGTACGTAACCCATAGGAATGTAAACAAAATTTATACTTATTGTTAAAATCTCTATAAAATATCTGATAATTTGATGTAGATATGTCTAATGATCATTTTTGACCGCCAGATAGCATTTTTTTTTTACTTTTTTCACTAGATCTCCGAAACCGCTAGACCTGCCTTCATGAAAATTTGAACAGTTCTTCACCTTGTTAATACAATTTAATTATTTGATATAAAGTTTCAGATGAATTAGTGAGCTAAAATTCTGCCAAAGACTAAATTAAGTTATAATTTGCAAGCAAGTGTGTTGCACGAAATCTAAATTTTATTTATCAAAAATCTATGAATGATATTTGAATCAAATAACGCTGAAATGCAGCTTTATCTCGCTTGCGGCGCTGCGGTCGTCTTAGCAAAGTTATAAACCTCAATGATGACCGCCTTGAAGTTGTTTATATTATTTATTATTATTATATCGTTAAATTAATTTTATTATAAATTACACATATCGAATAATTAAATTTATTATAAAATGGGTGTGGTTTTCATTACTCAAATATAACTTAGAATTTTAGTTAAATAATTCGCTTCACATTATTCTCGATTATTTCCATCGATTAGATCAACAAATTTTCAAGCTTCAAATTTCTTAATAAGTTTTAATAATATGATGATGATGTAATTTATAGAAGCTAATTTTATAATTTGGATTATTAATTATTTTTAAAGGATGTCTCGTCGTCTGCCAAGACGCACGCGCGTTTACGACTGCAATTACGACAAAGGCGAAAGTTACTACAGGCCAGCACTCGACAGGCTGGACAAGAAATTCACCGGCAGACTGGACAAGGTAATAATAAAATAATCTCAAAAAATAGTAAAAATCTTATTGAAAAATCAATTTAGAAGTCATAAATATAAAGCACAAGTATCATCAGTATTGTGTGATATGACCTGATATGTGTTTCAAGTAACATCTATCATCAGCATTGTGTGATGTGACCTTTATGTTTGGGCAATATTCATTTCCCCCCTAGCCTTTTGAAGAACGCGCCTCATCCCTCACCAATGCTGCCGATGACGTTTTTAAACGTCGCCCTGCCGCTTTCGATGACATGGACTTCCCTAGCCGCCGATCTGGCAACACCGCCAGGGAAGCATTCGACGAAGCTGTCGATAAGGCTTTCGACTACAAAGGCGGTTTGGTGTCCAGAGGACTCCGCAGACCATTGAGTGTCTCTTTCGATACTGACCCAGATTTCGCTGACGAGGTAAGAGGAATAGATATATGGTGAAGGGTAAAAGAAACTAGTGGTGTATGGATGAGAGAGATCTCTTGCATTGTGGTCAAATGCATTTGTTTTGTTGAAAATCTTTATACATCCTAGCAAGATGCTTAAATTTGTCCTTGACATGAAAGTTCCAAATAAGATCCAGACTTACATTAAACAATTATCAGCTTCTTTTGTATTATTCGAAGAGGATGCAACATTTCACTCTCATCCTAAAGACTATTTACTTAGTTTTGATTTTAAATTCAAAGTAATTTGCATGTTGGTACACAACCCTAAGCATTGTCATCAGATGGTCATCTGATAAAACTGATACCTTGGTGAGCAAAAAGCCAATTATGCTGACCAAAGTTTGCAAAAGATAGTCCAAACCGAATGCACTTGCCTTGTTTCAAAGCTAGCAAAATGTATGTCTTCCAAATCATCAAAATCAGCTCACCCGTTCTCCTCGATAGTGATACAACCAGTTCCTAAATATTATCAAAAAACATCAATGATGATCATCTGATCAAAGAACTGATAATTTGGTTTGCTGATCAATGTTTGCAGAAGAGAACCTGCCTTGTTTTAAAGCTTTCCATAATAATTGTATGCGTTTCAAATCATCAAGATCAGCTCAGCCGTTCACCTCGATAGTGATACAACCAATCTCAAAATATTGTCAAAAAATACCAATAATGATCGTCTGATCAAATAACAGATAAATTGGTGAGCTGATCAATGTTTGCGGAAGAGAGTCCAAAACAAATACACCTGCCTTGTTTTAAAGTTAACACAAGTCTTTTAATACAAATTGTAGGTCTTTCAAATCATCAAAATCAACTCAGCCGTTCTCCTCGATAGTGATACAACCAATTCCTAAATATTGTCAAAAAACATCAATGATGATCAACTGACCAAAAAATAGATAACTTGGTGAACTGATCACTGTTTGCATAAGAGCGTCCAAAACAAATGCACTTACCTTGTTTTAAAGCTAACACAAGTCTTTCAATACAAATTGTATGCCTTTCAAATCATCAAAATCAGCTCAGCCGTTCTCCTCGATAGTGATACAACCAATTCCTAAATATTGTCAAAAAACATCAAAGATGATCATCTGACCAAATAACTGATAACTTGGTGAGCTGATCAATGTTTGCAGAAGAAAGTCCAAAGCAAATGCTTCTACCTTGTTTTAAAACTTACACAAGTCTTTTAATGCAAATTGTATGTCTTTGAAATCACCAAAATCAGTTCAACCGTTCTCCTCGATAGTGATACAACCAATTCCTAAATATTGTCAAAAAAACACCAATGATGATCATCTGATCAAACAACTGATAACTTGGTGAGCTGATCAATGTTTGCAGAGGAAAGTCCAAAACAAATGCACCTGCCTTGTTTTAAAGCTAACACAAGTCTTTCAATTCAAATTGTACGTCTTTCAAATCATCAAAATCAGCTCAGCCGTTCTCCTTGATAGTGATACAACCAAAATAAATTAAATAAAATGGACATAAATTTCTACAAAATGCAATTATTGATTGTTTTAAAGTGCTCCAAGAATCAGAAGGTCTGGATACTAACTACTTATTTTGAATAATCAAAATCGATTCAGTCGTTTTCCTAACAAAGCAGAAAAAAATTATAATTTGCTCCTTAACGATCAGGTGGTCTGGCTGAAAATACGTCATATATAGGGTCCGCCAAATAACTTTTTTTTTGAAGATTCTATAAAAAAAAACTACTGATTTTTTAAAATTTGAAATAATAGTTTTGGTTTGTAAGGAAAATGCAAATGGCAGCCTAACTTTTAAATGGTTGCCAAAAAATCAAAATGGATGCTAAAGATGAAAATGGCTGCAAAAGTTAGATGGCGGACACTTTACTTCAATTAGGGCTTGTTTTTATATTTATTACAATATTCAATAAAATAACAATAAAAAAAAATTAAATTCAGAAGGGATTTCTACGTTTCCAGACCTCCTGCTTGTTTCAGAGTATTTTATATACATTGTTCCTGTTTTAGAAAAACTGCTGAACCGATTTGAATGATTCAAAAGCCATTGTATTTGTATTGATAATGTGGACCCTCAGTCTAGTTCCCAGACCTCCTGATCACTTCGGAGTAATTTAAAAATCAATGATTATATTTACTACGTTACACATTTTCGTGAGAACGACTTAACCAATTTTGGTGGATCAGAGCCATTCGATTCGAATTGACATTGTAGAAACATAGCTTAGCGTCCGGACATCCCGATCAATCTGGAGTACTTAATGAAATATTTTTTTAAGTACTCTAGATTGATCAGGATGTCCGGATAGATTTTTATATGTTTATACGGAAACTAAAATCAAATAAGATATAAATACAATTTTTCTAAATTCGTGTGTGTTCTTTATCTAATGGGGCCATTTTCCCCGAATGTGCCCCAATAAGACTCCGCACCTCGAGCACCTCCGCCTCGATAGTGATATCGTGTTTAGTATCCGGCCTTCCTGATCAATCTAGAGCACTTCAAAAATATATATTTTGATATCTTTATACGGAAACTAAAACCAAATCAAATATGAATACATTTTTTCTAAACTCGTGTGTGTTCTTTATCTAATGGGAGGTCATTTTCCCGAATGTGCCCCATGAGACTCCGCACCTCGAGCACCTCCGCCACGATAGTGATATCGTGTTACAACTGAAACTACATTGAGAGCAAACATAATGTATTTTTGTTTCGATTCATTCTTGTATAGATGTCTCATCCTAAATAACTGACGCGGATTTTTTGGCAACGTACCAGAATTTGTAGAATGACGGTGGCCCCTTTGTAAAAGACAATGGAAAAAGAAATTTATGATAAACATTATAAATTTAATATACTGTAGATTGTTGATTTATGTTGGTGTTGACTCTGAAAAACCGCGGGGGCGTTTTAGCTAAGGTTTTCACCAAAGTTTATCTTGGTTCCAAACCACTGGAAAGAGAAATTTATGATAAACATTATGAATTTAATATACTTGTAGATTGTTAATTGATGTTGTTGTTGACTCTAAGAAAACTCGGGGGTGTTTTAGGTAAAGATTTGACCACAGTTTACCTTGGGTCCGAACCACTAAATTATACTTATTTCATTGTTATCACTCTTGTTGTTTTATTTATCGATCGCCCCGATCATCTATATTTATTACTTCTAATTTATATCGCTTAATTATCCTCATAGTTCTTTTATCTTAGTTTCGAACCACTTCACAATTTTTAGCTTTTATTAAGTTTATATGCAAGCACTTACTTGTATTTTTAACTTTTGTTTTATTTATCAGTTGTCCACATATATGTTCTTTTTTTTTCATTTATTAATTAACTTTAAAACTCATTTATCTTAGTTTTGAACCATTTATTATTTATGTACATTATTTTATGTACAGGTTAATTTATGTTTGAGCAAAATGCATTTGGTTTCAAAGACAATGAACCCATTTTGCCCCGAAGAACTATATTTATTACTTTCATTTTATATTTCTTAATTATTCTCAATTTTTTTTATCTCAGTTTCGAACCACTCGACAATTTTTAGCTTCTAGTAAGTTTATATCCAAACCACTTACTTGTTATCACTGTTGTTTTATTTATCAGTTATCCATATTTATGTTCTTTTTTAAATTCATTACTTAAAACCCATTTATCGTAGTTATAAACCATTTATCCATATTCATTACCATTAAAAATAATTAATTCATGTTATAGGTCAATTCATCTTTGAGCAAAATGCGTTTGGCAAAGAAAAAAATTGGTTTCGAAGACGATGAACCCGTTTTGAGGCCACGCACTCGATTTACAGACTTAGAAGGTAAAATAAAAAAATAAAAATAATATTTAGCTAAAAGCTCCTTTTACAACAATGCAGAAAGTATGATAAAATAATTAACATCCTGAAGAATAAAAAAGCAAAAAATCTTGGAGTTTCAACTAGAGGTTTTAGATTCGATCCGCAAATTGGACAAATTTGATATCAAGCAGTGGTGATTTCAGTTTTCAGTTGAAATTTTAGTTTTAAAATCTGATTTCAAGTGAGAACATCCTTTTAGGCATCGTTGCATATATGCATCATGTATAAATCTAATAGGAATCTAATCAGAAAGAGTATGGACAACCACTGGGTTGTCCTTTAAAAATATATATGCATCATGTATAACAGAATCTAATAGCAATTTAATCAGAAATAACACGGCCAACCACTAAGTTGCCCTTTAGATACAATAGTCTAAGAAATTTCACCACAACACATTTCACAAAATAAATAACCTAATTCTATTTCTCCTTACCTTTCATCAGATGGTGTCGATTCTTCGGCCACCTCCTCTTCCATGGTTGCCAGGAAGCGCGTCTTGAAGATCTCCTCCTCTGTTGAGAACTCGAGCGACGTTGCCACATCAGCTGGAGAATTGAGAAGTGGCGCCAAATGGACTGCTCTGCGCGCCTCTGATGACGAAGGTTGGAATTTAAGGCCGGTTCTGGACATGGAACGCGGATATTATAATACTTATCTTACTCCATAAGAGATAAAAGATAATTATATATATATATATATATATATATATATATATATATATAATTATAGGTTTATATCACAAAGACGCTCAATTCACAAGGGGAACCTCAGATTATTTTTATTTAGTTTGGACTTTGTATACACGTACATTAGTCATATACATTTTATAAGTTATCTTTACAATTATTTTATTTCTTTGTCAATAATATTATAAAATTGGTTGGAAGGAAGATTTTTTGCCTTACTATCTCCCTCCATAGTTCTTGTCTACTCTTTTCCCATTTTTTGTACTCCATAATGGCGTGCTTAGCATCCGCCCTAGTCGCTCCACCCAAGCGAAAGCAGTTAATTAATTTTTATAAATAAACCGCTTCTCATTGGCCTATAATATTTTAAACAATGTTGCATCAAAATCCCAGCAGAGTAAACCTGAGAATCTCTTTGTGACTTTATTTATTTTACACAAATTATTAATTATGGTTTGAAACCTTGCTATGATATGAATGATATTGGTTGAGGCAGCATGTATCCAATACAATTTCCTGTTTATATCAGAATCGTATTTAGTAACCTTTTAGAGTCCATGTGTCTGATCCATATATTCAAAATTTATTTATTTATCACTATCATTCATTATGTAACACCTAACCTCACTTCATCTCATGTATAATTTCGTCTTGAATAAATAAATATAAATAAAATGGTTTTTATTATTTATAAATCATAAAAATGTAGTAATATTATTTATTTTATTTATTCAAGGCTATGTTCATGTACCCGGTATACTTTAGAATCATATGTGAAAGTGTTTTTTTGTTAGATCATTTATAAAATGTAAAGCATTCGATTAGTATTAATGGTACAGCAAAGAAACTTTTATATGAATAAGTCACATTGGTTCCAAATTAATTAAACAATAGTTTAATTAACTAGTACTAACAACAAAAACCTTACTCGGTATGGGATCGTTCAAGTATTACATAAGCAGATTTATTACAATTATTTTCTCCCCCATCCCCCTTGTGCTTGCTCTTACCCCCTACCCCCATGCTTACGTAAACATTTTGCAATTAATGTAAAAAATAAAAATAGTACCTATGACGTAATCATCATCCAGACTCCCCTGCCCCTATGTCAACCCAAAAATAAGCAAATCAACAACCCCCCTCGCCCCCTTATAGGCTTACGTAATACTTGAACGGCCCCTATACTCTAAAATCGAATTCGAAAGTAAACGGTTATCAAACTAGTTAGATTGATTTTCTATCTTCTTTTTATATTATGTAATTTTTTTATCATAAGACATACAATACTCCATAAATCCTTTACCCCCAGGTGGCGCCGCCGCCCTTCGCGCAAAACAATCGCGGGGCCCTCCTGGCCGACATCGAAAGCGACTTGGCCCAAGCCGCCGAAAGGCAGGTGCACCGCGAGAAGCGCCTTGCGGGACTCCGAAAATGATGGCGGAGAATCGCGAAGAGGACGCCGAATACGAGAGACTAATGCAGAGGGGCGAAAAGGTGCGCAGCGAGATGGTCACAGAGGACAGAAAGATGCTGGCGTTTAAAGGAAAGAGAGGGATGGGGGATGAGAGGGATAAGGAAGGGTGAGGGAGAAGAAAGAGAAAGATAGTTGGATAAAGAGAGATAGAGGGAGGAAGTTGAGAGAGTGAGAGAACAACGAGATGCGAGGGAAAGGGATGTAGAGTTAGTTAAGATGTAGAAGAGAGAGATGGATAATTAACAACAAGTCGAGAGGGAAAGAGAGAAATGGAGAGTTAGAAAAAGAAAAACAGGGAAGGGATTATAAAATGAAATAGATTATTATTTTTTTAAAGAGTTTAATAAATTTTAAATATTTGGGCCTATTCTCGGATATATACAACTACGCCAAAATATTATCATAAGTATAATAGCAATTCTCCGTGACATGTTTCCTCTTATATCACAACATAGAGATAACATAGCAAAATAAAATAAGTGCAACTAGAAATAGCTAATTTTTAACATACTCTTATTTTAGACATGTTATGTTGCCACGGAATACTACTAACATAAATCTGCTATGTTATCCGAAAATTGGCCCGTGAACGTTTGCCTAAACGTTGCAATTTCAATTTACTTTTTTTATTAATATTTATTAGACAATCGGCCGAGCCGTTTCTTTATGCAAACTTCGTCGTTCTAGCCAGAATTTCTGAGAATCGAGTCGATTACATTTTCGTAAAGATCGACGTGGCCGATTCTTTGTAATAATTGTTAAAAAAAATTCTTGAAGATGTTATTAAAGTTTTGCATAGTAATCAACACCTTGAAATTATGCATACAGAAAAAGTAGTTTAAATATTTAAATTAATTAAGTTTTGAATTAAAGACCACGCTCTTAGGACATACACCGTGTATGTCCTAAGCGAGTGTTCATAATCGAGGAAAAAATATATTTTTTCATTTATTTGTTTACCTTTATTTAAATTCTGTCATTTCATAAATTTAAAAAAATCAATAAGAGTGGACATATTTAAAACTATATTCAGTCACTACCAACATTAAATAATTCCCCCAGCAGTACCAACATAAAAAAAAACAAAATGTAACTATAATTTATATCTATGACGCTTGTTTTTCAAAAATTTTGTTGCTCAAAGAGTGTCTTATTATTATTGTGTGTGGTTGTTTTTATATTTTATTAAAGATTTATTATGCAAGGCGAATGTATATATGTATAAAAAACGTTTCGGCAATGTAACAATTGCCGTTATAGAAGAAATATTTAACCTGAGTTGAGAGGATGCACTCAGGTTAATAATAATGCACTTGTATTATTAATAAACATAAAAATATGTTAACAGTCGTAATTATATTTATTTTATCAAATGTCAATTGTAAAAATGTATATAAATTTGTTTTAAAATAAATAATGTGGTCGGAGTTTAATGGTCTTTTAATAATTAATGAAAATACAAAGTGAGATCAAATCAATTCAAATTCTGTAATTTTAATAGGAGTGACACATTAGTTAAAACTATCTTCACTTCAGACCCAATATTAGAGAATTCTCCCCATTCCACGAGTACCAACACAAAATAAATGTAACTATAATTATATCTATGACGCTTGTTTCAAAATTAAACAGAAATACAAATTAAGAATATATATATTTTGTTGTTATTTAATTTGCTTGTTAATAGAATCCACTTTTTATTT
>NW_020537882.1:0-22708 GCF_003426905.1 Ctenocephalides felis | reverse complement strand
AACAAATCCTTTTTAATCACCCAACAAATCTTTTTAATCAACTCCAACTGGATGACCGAAGCGATATTCATCTTCAGTGAAGATCACTTGAACAAAATTCGGTAGACCATTTTTGATACTATGGATTGATGAAGCTTTGTCACCATAAACATCTCGTAACTTTTCGTGAATTTAAATTGTCTCTTAACTTTTGTAGAATTGAAAAAATCTGAAATTATAAACTATGACACAAATTTTCTTTTGATTTTCCATCATTCGATGAATGCCAAATGAACACAAAAACTTTTTACTTATGGGCATCTAACCTACTTACTATCCATAACAATGTATTTTGCATTTGGAGTACGTCAGAATACCTAAAAATTCAATTGAAACCACTTTAGCTGAAAAGCACTTTTATAAGTATTTATTAGTATACCGTGCTTACTTTTAACTTAACAGTTTCCTCCCTATATAATAAAACAATTCTATATCTATATAAGATAAACATTTAAACCTTGTAATTGTTATTTTGAAGTAGTATATAAATTAACCCTGAGCTTTTATTTATATTATATGATACAGATCATAAGAACTAAATGATTTTTGGTTGCTTATGGGTGGGGGTAAAAAAATCGAGTCAATGGATTTTAATACAATATTATCTCTCAATCAGTATTGAGAGATAATAATTCATAAATCACCAACTATGAATTTTTTATATATGAATTAAAGATTTATCTGCTGTATATATATCCTGATCGACCATAGCAGCAGATGATACTTGGCTCCTCACTGATTTTTCTTCCGAGCGAATAAATCTTTTGTTTTGTTATGTGGGTTTTTTTGGAAAAATTTTCTTTCCTCCTTTTTTATTAAATTGTAACCACACAATTGTATCACACCTTTTATATTTAAAACACTTGTTATTGGATTGATAGAACAGATATGAGGGATGATATACCTATTATATGGTAGAAATCCGAACGAAATTGGATGTGTTATGTACACATTTATAATTATTGATTTATATATTTTGAATTAAATTAAAAATTCTTGCTGTGTAATTGTCCTCTTCCATAATCAATCCGTAAAAAATAGTATCAATTAAGAATAGTACACAATTGAAATCTGCATCTAAAATCTTTTCAATCATCCTTCCAGACTATTATTTTAATATTAAATCAAATATAAAGTAATCAAGTAAATCAAATCAAATAAATATCAAGAATAATAAAATAATGAAGATGTTGAAAATGATAATATGAAGTTTATTTTTCTATCCTTTAGGTTTATTATTTCTTTGAGAAATTAATTCTATTTGATTGTCCAGGTTGGCCGCTGCACAGGAGGCTGCCTTAGCCGGGGGCCAGGGCGCAGCCGGTGCGGGCGCAGCTGATAGAATGGGGGACACCAGCATCACCAGGGGGGCGCGGCCGCGAGAGGGGGGCCCAGCTCCCTCTTCTTGCTGTCCGAGGAGAACCCTATACGAAGTAAATGATCTATATCAATTTAAAGAATTTAGAAAAAACAGCTTTATAAAGCAAATTTACAATGTGGATGTAGGTATTTGCAGCAAGTTAAAAGCAGCGTTTCAATAATTAAATCTAGATTTGAATAAATCTATTAAAATAGAGTACAAGATGATTTTTAATTAAAATTAACGTCTAATTTATGAACATTTGCATAAAACGAGTTGGCGAAAATTATGATCGTAATATTACTGTAAATTATAATACTAATTCTTTCTTTTTGCAAAGTTTGGGATATTGTTTTTGCACTCCTCTATACTCTTTCTAGCCACATATTTTATTTTCCATCGCGAATAAAATATTTTGTATTAAATTTTCGTACAATTGCAAGGTAATATTTTAAATAATCTAAATAAGATAGTCGATAGATACAAAGTCTTTTAATAAAAAATATTGCTAATGTGCAAAGCTGTATTATTAACTGAGTATAATGAGTAGAATGAGTAGAATTTGGTTAATTTGCATTTTTTACTAGTTCGTATCCGATATTTAAGTTTTAATTGTTTGATAAATCAAACCTTTGCTTGAAGTTTCATTGAAGTTCTTACTGCCCATGTTAGGAAAGGTTCTTATTATTTACGATTAAGGATTAAAACGGTAGATTAGATATCAGAATTCACTGGATTGGGATTTAAAACTGAAAGGCAGTTCATACTTTAGACAAAGATTTCCATATAAGTAATATCAACCCAAATATATATAGAAATTTATAATAAGTAAGCATATTGCACAGTTACAATTACTCCTGCGATGTTTAAGCTTATAAATGTGTTATCCACGATGAATGCATCCTTTTAAAATACATAATACTGATATTTATTATATAAATAAATTTATAAATTCTAACCATTCCAATTAGGATTGAACTCATAATTATTTTTATTGAATATATAAACAATCAGAACCTTGAAGTTCTATGAGGTTATCCTCTAACTGTAAATGTGCTTTAGTTCAATTTCTTCAGTAAGAAATCTCGTGTTATTTGTACTGTTATCTTGTAAATTTTGGCCAAATCATTGACCATTGCTTCGTTAATACAAAAAGTAGATTAATGACACTTACACGCAGTTTTAAAATATATTAAGATTTATTGCTGCACAAGATAATGCTATGTTATTGGTTTAACAATAAGTGGGGGTGGTGCTTTACATTCGAAAATTTATGAGGCTCATATCATAGTCGAGCTTTATAATAAAGCTGATAAATAAATTTAATGAAAAGTATACTAAATATTTATACTAGAGATGGGTAACTCACTCCGGAGTTATCACTTCGATACAATTCCTCTTTCGGAGTGAATCCGAGTGGAGTTGTCTCACAGGATTTGTCATATCCGACTTCCCTAAACTGGTATTAAATCTGTTAACATGTGCAGATATTTGCTTGAAATTTTGTACTAATGCAAAGATTTGGGTCGAAAGGAGTGGTCTTTTTCTCGTCTCACAGCCCGTTTTAGGACTTTCCAGGTATATAATGTCACAAAATAATGCTATTTTATATTTTCATTTTGTATTTTCATGTTGAAATGCATAAAATAATAATTATAATGAAATAATAAAATAAGTATTATAAAGAAATTAACAAAAGTGTTTGAACTATTTGTAAACTATGTCCAAAGTCTTAAATGCTTAGATATGTTAACAACACACTAGAGAATACATATGTGTCAAGTATTATGTTTCAAAGTTGTCGGAGATGTGGAGTTGTTAAGTGGTTATAACTCCTCTCTGAAGCGGAGTCAAATTCTAACAAATCCGGCTTTGGATATAATAAAAGTCTATCTCTAATTTATACCCTGGAATTAAATATTAGTACTATAAGATCTAATATTTAAGATCTTGCTTTATATCTGAATAGTGAATAATATTTTTATACCAAATCTGTATTTTTTATAAAAATCATTTCAGTAATTAATTCGTAGTTTCTAGTAACCCCTTCGAGGTATTTTAATATACTCCTATTTCCAAATTATGTTTTATCTATGTTTATCTCTATTTCGATTTCATTGGACATATTCTGCATTTTAGTTTCATTATATATTCTGATGCAATTTTAAGAATTAGTTAACCCATTATTCCAGTGTACTTATATTAGAAGCTCCACGAATGGTTTATAGTCGTGCACATTAAATTTCAAAACGTATTCCGAATTCCCGCATTGTCGAATACTTTGGCATTTCTGGCGTTCCGTCGCCTGCGCTCATACTACATATACTCATTCTACTGGGAATGGCGATGCAAAAGCTCTTGGGGAGATTTTGAGCTTTCAACATCGCGCGCTTTATGGAACTAATCGCGCGATAAATTCGTGATCTGATTTGCAAATATGATGAGCCCGTATGAACTGTGATAGATGATAATTTTTGATTATTTTGTAATAATTTGCATTTTTAATATCAATTCGGTGTAAATGCTCAAGATTGTAGTTGTTTGTTTGTCATAGTTAGATTTGTAGTTGTTTGTCAAAATTGTTATAGATCAACAAGTGAACAATGTATTTTCACTTGGATTTATTCATCAGCAGAGTTGGAATAACTATTTATTTAACGAATATCTTGTAGAATAGCTTTTCTTGAAATAATATACTTTTATAGTTATTATTTTGTATTTTACACAAATTTGCCATGGTAAAGGCTCAAATGGTCTTTTTTACCCCACCCATATTTAGGCTTTTATAGGAAAAATATAAATTAAACTGTTGTATTTAACTCATCTTATAAAACATTTAAATAATGTAGATATAACTATTATGTTAATGTCTCGTGTACTATACAAGAGCTCCCAACCTAAAAAAACTGACGACAGAAAACACTTATTATGGATTTTCAATCATTGCTATTTATCTCGCGATAATGACATCGTAAGAATCAAGATGATGGCTGGTTATAAATGTTTTTTCCTCTACTTTCAAAAATTCTTGTTAAAAAATCCTAACTTTACTTGGTTTTGAGATATCGGTGGACTTTTATACCCAGAGACCCTTTGGGCACGATCTAGCCTCTAGCATGAATTAGGATCAGAGTTTACTGATCTTAACATATATTTAGATGTGTACAGTTTCAATCTGGGATCAAAATTTAGATGTTGTTTTTAACGTCATAATTTAGTTCCTTAAGATTTATTTAAACTATTTATTAATTAGTGCCAATTCAAACTAAGTTCTTGGGATTTCTATACTTTTCTCTAATTATCAATTGCCTAGGGTAATATATAATTTCTATAGATTACTGAAAAAGATTCTAGATATTCATATAAAAATTTATATTATAAATTCTTATATTTCTGCTAGATGTTTTATTGATTTTTGTAGTTCTTGATTTATATAGATTATCGATGATGATTTTATGTATTAGAAATTATAGTTTTTTATAATTTAATTAAAACATAAAGTTATAATTGTGTTCAACTCATCATTTCCATTAAAATACCCTTAAAGAAATGATATTTCTCAAAGCATATTACGAGCATTTCTTTAATTCATACCTTATTCACTACAATATCGATGTTTTATTCCAATATAACTTTTCAAGCAAAAGCCAACAGGAAACGATATTTTTGAATCATAGTCGCGAAAACAGGTTTTATCTTTAAAAAAAGTGAAACTAACAGATTGGCTGGCGTGCTACAATTCAATCCTCCAAATCTGAAAGCTAAAAGTTTGCAATTCCACCAAAATTAATGAAAATCAAAATCACTAAATGCTTTCATAAGCTTTAAAAAATGTAGATAACGAATAAAAAAAATAAAAACAAATTTAAAACTAAGGCCCAATATCAATCTACCTTCTTGCTACCTTCTACTACATTCAAAGGTCAAATTTTCATATGCACACAGAAAAGCTTTTACTTTTTTATTACAGCCAAGTAGAAAACTCAGAATAAACTGACTTTCACAACTCTTAAGTGTATGCGATGACAGTAACTCTTCATTGAAGAAGTTAATGACGTAATTTAAAAAAAAATGCAATGTAATGTGAATGCCAATAAATTAAAAAAAATGTACTGACTGATAATGATTCCATGCTATGCAAACCATGTATCAATTTGTGTATTTTGTTGAAAAAATTTTATTTCTTCTTGATATATTTTAATTCTGACTTTGTTGTTATTATTTCTAGGTATACGCGGTTCATAATCGAATGGCCGCCGTTCGAGTACGCGGTGCTAATGACAATCATCGCCAACTGCTTCGTACTCGCGCTGGAGGAGCATCTGCCGTACTCGGACAAGACAGTACTCGCACAGAAACTGGTAAATATCTAAAACCTCTCTCACTATTACATTATTTATTCATTCATAAATTGCGAAAAAAACTACTATTGATTATGTGGGGAATCTAGCAAGCTTGAGATTTTGGAGACAGAAACAAAATGACTGGTCATTTTTATATCATGATGTTTTACAATCAACAAATTATATACATTTTTATACAAATGCAATTTATATTTTTATATACATAATTAAATCCATAATTGAAACAAAAATTTCTTAAAACTATTAAATTTCAGACAATTTTATAAATTTTGAAAAAAATCAAAGCGTTTCTCATGAATGATATAATCAATAAAGGGTGGTAAAGAGTTTTTTATGAATGATATAACTAATAAAGGGTGGTACTGCCCTAGGGCAAAAGTGATATAAATAATTATTGTTTTAATAATAATAAAATGAATAAAGCGAGTATAAATCCGTTGTGAATGTTAATTATTTTATTTTGTAGAGCTTCGAACAAAGAATCTAAAAAGTAATAAATAACAAAAAAGATTTTTAAAACACCATTTCTTTTTTTATTTAGAACTAGGTACATTTCATCTTCAGGACATCTGTCAGGACATAAGATTTAAGCAAACAATATGTTTGAAAAAAGCAGAAAATGGTGGATTTTTTTATATCAAATGATTGAAATTGTGGAAAAAATGTACATAAATATGACAATTTAAACAAAATAAAAATTATAATAGGTAATTATTTCATAATATACGTATACATAACGTGCTTTATATGAATATATAAACATTTTAATTTTCTGAGCTAAAAACTTTCTCTTAATCTTCAAAAAAATATTCATTTCATTTTTCAAAAATATTCATTCAAGTTCGGGGATGTGGCATGTTCTCTTCTTCAGGAACTATTGATAATTAACAAACAAAAATAAATATATTTTATTTATTATATATTTATACATTTTTTAATCAACTCAAAATGAAGAAGTTTATTTTCTGCCTTTGTAAATAAATTCATTATACCTTCACAAAAAATTATTTTTGAAAATATAACAAGAAAAACACATGCTTAAATAACACAATGTTCCATTATTTTTTGTCATTTTAAAAACATATATTTCAATAAATATAAATATGTATATAACATTTTTTACTTCGTTAGAATATTTACCCGTAGTTTACCCATCATTGTATCTGATTTTGTAAACGTAAAATAATAAGTTCTAAATGAATATAAAAATTATGTCATAATTGTGACAAAAAAGGAGGAAAGGAAAATCACAATGCTCAAACCTTTTTAGTTATGTATATTATCTATTCGAAAGTACTTTAATGAACCTGCTACCCTTTATTTTTTATTATTCAAACTATAAATCACACAGTGTTACTTGATGTTTATTGCAAGCTGAAGCAATTAAAAAAACATGGAATTTCAAAGCGTAACTTAATATAAATCGTTGATTAAAACTTTTAAAATTCTTCTGTACTAAACTAAAAGCTTTCTTCTGTACTAAATTTAAAGCTTTAAATTTTATTCACTCATCAACACGTGATTCACATAACCTATATCAATTGTATCAATTTTATTTTTAATCTTGGGAAAAGAATTTAATATGAATATTCATTCAATACAATTTTAATAGTCATATTTTTGTAAATGTTATTAAATTAGCAGTTCGCTATGTGAATATATATTTTTATATAGAATGAAACTATTTTTTGTGTACAATATGGTTCTTGATCTGCGTAACAAAAATTTTACAAGATTACATTGTATTTCCATTCTCAAACATAGTAAGTAAAATAAAATATTTAAAATTCTGATTGAGCTACACATAAAATTTTTCTAGAAAGAACTGTCGTTTTTTATAATGCTTGCTTTTACAATTTATTTTATAATGTAATATTTTAATATAAATAAAAATACCTATAGGTAAAATAATTCAATTCTTCTATAAAATTATGAATGATATTGTATAAGTTATATAAGTACCAATTATTATGAAATCTAAATCTCAAGTGTTAAACGGAATAAAAAGTCTTAGTGATTTTTATAATACAGTAATATATTATTTTGAAAATATATTTTCATGTATAACATTGTTAGGACATGTATATAATCGTGCTGAACACAGTTACATATTTAAAAATATCGACTTATTATTTTAATTTAAATTAATAAAAATAATTCAATTTAATAATTACTTATAATCTTTAACAATCCAATGCTATCACTCGCCATTAAATAAATGTGGTAACATAAAATGTATCTATTATATTATATTTTTGATAATGATGAAGATTTAATTACTTCAAAGGATTTTGCATAATATTTTTAATATTTTATTTTAAAAATTTGACTACTCACATAATTACCAACATTTTAATCATGTTGGAGCTTGACGATTTATATTATATTTCTTATAATCGTATAATATTTTATTTAAACGTTACTGTATTATATTTGATATTGAACAATATAAATTATAAAGCAAGCTTAGACATCGTAAGTGCTTTCAATTTCTAAAAAATGACCATAATTTACGTGAACTAAACAACTTCGTAAAACGTTAATGTCAGTTTTAATTGTAATATTAAGAATTCAAAATAGTATATATATATATATATCGGAAAACTATAAAAAATTATTATTAAATATTTATTACTATTAATATTTTTTCTTATTTTCAGGAAAAGACAGAAGTATACTTTTTAGGAATTTTCTTCGTAGAAGCATCTTTGAAAATATTAGCGTTAGGTTTTGTTTTACACAAGGGTTCATATCTTAGAAACATTTGGAACATTATGGATTTCTTCGTTGTAGTAACAGGGTAAGTTGACTTTTGCATTATTCTGTAGCAATTCTATTTTTAATCATCATATGAAAATGAAATATTCATAGCAAAATGTTGTGAAGTGAGGGTGAATGTTGAATGAATTCTTAAACTTATGTTTCTTTTTGAAACAGAAATAGATTATGGCTTAAGTAAAAAAAAATATTATATGTATATATAGATATATATATATATATATATATATATTAGGGTGGTCCTTAATATGGACATTTTCGGATTTCCTTGCTTCCAAGGGCTCAAATGATTCCAAATTGATAAAAACAATTCTCTGAAAGTTTTAGCTCCTAATATTGTCTTTTAGATAGAGCGCAATTCAATCAAAGTTATGTATAGAAATAGCATGAAAAAATTTCAAAATTTTGCAAAGCATCGAATTTTCAATAAAAAATGACACGAATTTTCACTTTTAATTCATTTGTCGCTAAAAAAAAAATTTAATTTTCAAAATTCACTTCATATTGTTGTTGGCATAAGGAATAGTACATGTTTGTTTGGGTTTTTGTGCAATTTTGGGAGGAATGAATATAATAATTTTCCAAATACATCTATGGGTGAAGAATGAATGTGATCACCGTGTAATATGTGAAATGCTATGTAGATGGTATATAATTCTGGTGATTAGATCGATGACAATATTTTTCGAGAGCAACGTCGAAGTGGACCTGAGGATGCTGAGATCTTTCCGTGTGCTGCGCCCCCTCAAATTAGTTTCCCGCATACCAAGTAAGATTGCGCGATCCTTATTAATAACATATACATTGTTCTCTGTAGTGGATCCTCCTATACTATATTCATATGCTGAGGAATAGCTGACTTATTCAATTAGCGGAGACTTCGTAGTAGCTGTAAATTGTAGGACTTTCGTCAGCAGGAAGATGCTCCTTTTAGGCTAACTTGATAATTATGAATCTCTTTAGTTGATATTAACTTAGGTAAATTGGCTGGCCCAACTGATAGTGAATATTATACACTTGAAGATAAAGTTGAACATACATTTTAGCTTTATGTTCAATTTAGATATCTAGAATTATTTAACATAGTTTTCTAGTGGATAACATAATATTTTTATAGTATTTTCTAAATAAACATGTTTTATAATGTAGAATAAAACATTATGTATTTAGTGGCCGATTCTGTCGTAAAATAAACCAATGTTATGGCAAGAATATGTTACGTATCCTTATAAAGGTATTTGCATATATATAAAGTGGTACTGAAAACAGTGAAAATGCTATGTATTTGTTGTGCAGTCAGGAGTTTTACACATTAAATGTAACTTTACTCGTTTGTTATTATGCCACATCACAAAGACGCACTTATGATACAATTATTAGTTTGACGTTTGTGCGTTTTCTAAGTTTGATTTTCTATCTAAAACAACTGACTGCACAGCAACCTCATAGCATCAAGACAGTATTTAGTTTTATTTTGTTTGAGAAGTACTACGTAAAACAGCCAAAAACTTGTCTATTTCACGCCAGAAGCGGCTCATTAGTGCCAATAATGATAATTTCTTCTAGTTCGGCTCAACGTAAAATTAATAATTTATTGCTGTAGATATTAGATCAGTATATTTATATATCATACACAACACAAACACAACAACGATTTTAGTTCTTATTTTTTTTTTATTCTCTCTTTTATTTACAACTGTCCAGTTTAGGACATTTAATAAATTTGTAAAAATTACAATTGTCGGCCGTAAAGGGACTTTGTATACTAAAGGGGCATGTTGGAAAAACAACTCAATAGTTCTCGAAATTGATCGAATATATCGTCAACAACAGTTTTTTTTTTGAAAATTCATTTCTTATAGTGCAGAAGTCTCTACACAATTTTTTACGATTGAGTTATTTTTGAAATTATATCTTATATACTTTTAGTTTCTTAATACTTAATATTTATCTCTCTCTCTCTCTCTCTCTCTCTATATATATATATATATATATATATATATATATTTATATACGCATCTACTTACATACAGATATACATACATATACACTCATATAATACGCATACATATACATTCATACACACATACACTATAATATTGTAGGTGAATATTAACCAATACCCATAGTATTGGTTTTATTTACTCGGTACCAGTATTAAATATATTGCTCTTTACGTATATTTACTTATTTTAAATCTAAAATTTTATTCTAAATACTTATTTTATTTTATATTTGGAAGAATGTACAGATTTCGATGTTCGTGAATCGTTTATTTTGTGAAATATTTCAATCATTTTTTCAAAATTTTGAAATTTTAGTGTGTATGATTGATGCTATAGATACTATTAAGAGTGCACTCGAAAATAGGTCCATAATGTGAACCACATTTTTATAATCCTTTTCTTTTGTTTTAGAAATTTATTACTCTACTTTCAAAATTACTGGTTTTGTATTTCATGTCCTATGCCTCGGTTTTCAATTTATTGTCGATTCACTTTTTATAGAACAAAACTCTCTTCACATTTTTTACGATTAAGTTATTATTGAAATTACATCTTATCAAATAATTTTAGTTTCATGATATTTTAGGTGAATATTAACCAATACCCCTAGTATTGGTTTTATTTACTTAGTACCAGTATAAAATATATTGTTCTTAACGTATATTTATCGCAAGTTTTTACTTATTTTAAATGTGTAATAATGTACTGCATATGATGTTCGTAATTCGCTTATTTTTTGTGGAATATTTTAATTATTATTTCAAAATTTTGAAATTTCAGTGAGTATGATAGATGCTATAAAAACTATTAAGAGTGCACTCGAAAATTGGTCCATTTTCTCTTGTTTTTGAAATTTATTGATCTACTTTGAAAATTTCTGGTTTTGTATTTTATGTCATGTGCCTCGGTTTTCAATTCGCTGTTAATTACTTCAGCAACATTCCAAAGACACCATGATACTACATAATATACACATAGTATATAATATACACTTCTGTATAAACAAATTATATCTACTAATCTAATAACATCAAATTTTATTTGCAGATATAAATTATTAGATAAAAATTGCCCATAGGAATTTTAGTTTACATAAAAATAATACTATGTAGTGCTTTAGTTCATAGGATCATACTAACATAATATGTATTTATTCCCGAATATTTATTATAAATATGAAGTAGTTGTATATGTAGAATAATTAGAATTCGATATCAAGTAGTGGCCGTTTCTGTAGCGTAGACGCGCTTGTTTTTGACCCGCAGGTTCGTCACGCAGTTCGTGGACACTCACGAAAAAGTCGATCTGCGGACGTTGCGGGCCATCCGGGTGCTTCGGCCACTGAAACTCGTGTCCGGTATACCGAGTGAGTATCATTAGACAATTGAATAGTTTTTGTGTCATTGAAAACTAACGTAAGTAAAAATTAATTGCATTTTATTACGAATAAGTGAAAAAATTCACGAATTTAGACAAAAAAGTTACTAATGGTATCTTTCAAAGAATATTTTTTATATCACGGTCTATTACATGGTTTTATTTCGGCTACGTTTCTAGTGCTTTGGACCATATTTTAAGTTTTTTGTATCATTTGAAGTTGGGTATTCCAAAACTATTAATTAGGCGTGATTTATTAATTAGGACTGTTTTTTAATATTTATCAAATTTGACGTTTCTTATTGCTATTTTATATATTGTTATACTTAAGTGACTCGTTTTTTATCACATATTAAGCCAAAATTAATTTAAGCGTTTTATTTCATATTCTAATGTTACAAATAGAAGTATTACAATGAATTCTTCCATAATTCATTTGGTTAATAAAAAAACTACATAAATGTTCGAATTATAAAAGTTTTTGTTTAGTGTCAGACATAGAAACATTAAAGTTTCCTATGAATTTTTGTGTGAAAATGTATAAATCAACTTAAATATACCTAAATAAAACAGTTACGTTTTTGGACAGCACATCCAACTTATACTTATAGTATATACGGTTAAAAAAAATTTCAAGTAACGTTATTTTTTTTTTTTTTTTGAAAAGTTATAATCCCTAATATTTTGTTCACGTGTGAATTCTTAAAAGCATATGTAATTGGTTCCTATATAAATAAATATGATTAATTATTTTATTTCGATTATAACATTATGAAATTATGAAATTACTTATTACTCAAGTTTTTTATTCAAACTATTTAGGGTTCTAATGTGAAAAAGCTTGGAAATAATTTTTGTTTAAACTCGTGTCTTGAAAATATAATTTTAGGAGTAACAACTTATTAAAATACTTACAAAAGCACACGAGACAAATGGTACTAGTCTATATCCATTTAATTCGTGCAATTCTACAGATTACTCTGTTTATAGCAGAATGAAAATATTCTACATGTGTGAAATTTTAGAATTAGTTTTTATACGCTGATCAAAAAGCACCGAGAAAATTAGTTCAACCACAAATGCATTGGAGATTTTAAATTGGATCTCTTTATACATAGATAGAGCAAAATCTGCTATCAAAGCTACAAATAGTGAATTTAAATAAAAATCTAGTATTTATTTACTTGTTCTGTAAATAAATAGACGCAGCTAATTTGTAATGGATTTGTATACAATGATTTAAGTAAATGTTTAGAATATAATATTTATCCAAAATTAGATAATACTATTCATTTTTTACATTATGAATTAGAAATTTAGTTATAGAATTATTAGAGGTAATATATAATGTTTGTAAGTTTGTAGCTAACATAGTAGACACAATGTGATTCTCTTTATCTCACAACAAGTTAGAATATCTTATTGATACCTATGTTCGAACATCTAGGTCTCCAGGTGGTGTTGAAGTCCATTATTAAGGCAATGGCCCCTCTGCTGCAGATCGGATTGCTTGTATTATTCGCTATTGTTATTTTCGCCATTATCGGCCTTGAGTTTTACTCGGGCGCGTTGCACAAGAGCTGTTACAGCATATCCGATATCAGTAAGTCTCAAAATAAATAAATAAATATATGTATATATATATATATATATATATATATATATATATAATCTTATTATCCATTTTTGGGAGGGTAGATTTTGCGGGAAATCTGATAGGTTTACGAGTTTGGTAACACATTATATGATAAGAGGCCTAGAAAAGTGGTTCAATAATAAAAATTTATCAGATTTTAGTACAATGGACTGAGTCAAATTTAAAAAGTCCTTCGTAACAATTAGCTGGTAAATTTTACCTCCCATTGATCAAGCCAGGAAGTTTATGCAAAATGCTGTTAACACGTATTTTCGTATGAAATCCGCATAAGCAGTTTACTAAAATATCTAAGCCCATGGCAAAGTTTTCATTGCATCATTATTTTTAACCGAAGGAGAAGTTTGTTTTCATAAAAAAATCAGGTTAAAATAACTACCTAAGTTAAAATCAGGCTAATTTTAATGAGACCAAAATTGGAATAAGTATGTATGTGTGAAATATTTTATATAGTTAAAGTCGTAATAAATATTACTATAAAAGAAATAATATCTATAAAAAGAATTTGCCATTCTTATACTATAACCCCTACATCATAAGTTTTATTACGTGTACTTGTATAGGCTTATGTATACCTAAATATTCCATACTATGTTGTTCTAACTTATAACTAACTATATGACACACTTTATTTTCACCACACCCTTTATACCTTTTACGCCTAATATTATTATTCAACCCCTTCAATTTTTCTTAAATGCAAACTTTTCCATCCCTACCGAGTATCAAATCCGGGCTCTCTGCGTGGCAGTCAGTTAACTCAACCACTGGACCACCGTGACGCTACGATCAGTCGTCTTTTTCCGTGTATCGTCGCGTCACCTTAATACTAATTACCTAATTCATTAGTGAAGATACCGCGAAAAAAACAGACTTCCCAAAGTATTATATAGTTGGGGGACCTAAGAGAGTAATGGGTAAAGTGTTGGGCTACAACGTGGGGCCTCGAGTTCAGTCCTTGGTATAATAGAGAAGAAGAGACAATTATAGAAATACAATATATAATAAAAATAATAAAGATAGAATATGTGGCGCAAGGTAAAAATATAGAGTATAAATAATAAATTAAAGGGTTACTACGAGCAAAAAAATATTTATAGGGTGTACATTTTATAGTTATATAGTAAGTTGAAAAGCAAACAATAATAATGAAATGGTACTAGATTTATGAGTATCTATAGATATCTATAGCATTTGATGGTACAGGTATCTTACGGTATGATAGGTGGTAATAATTAGATTTCAGTTAATATTTATTTGCAAACTGATTCTAAAAAATGAACCTATCTGTTAATGTGATGATAAGAATCTATTTCGTTTTTTAGCTAAAATAATAAAGGACGGCGAAACGGAAACTCCGTGCCATCCTGAGAACGACGACAGACTGAGGCCGTCCGGAGCGCACGCCTGCCAGAACGATTCCACGTGCATAGAGCAATGGACGGGGCCAAATTTCGGGATCACGTCTTTCGATAACATCGGTTTCGCCATGCTGACGGTCTTCCAATGCATCACCATGGAGGGCTGGACGAACATACTGTACTGGGTAAGAATATTTACAATATTTTGTGATTATAACGGGTGGTCCATCTAGTGGTCCATCTAGTGGTCCTTGTGATCTAGTGATGTTACGGTTTAGGTTTAGATATTTCTGTAAAGAAAATATATAAAGTATTATACATCATTAGAAAGGTGTCAAAATTCTTAGTTTTTCCCATATATCGCAACTTTGAATTCCGTACGGTGTGGCCTACAGGCAACTTGCTATCGATAAATTCCAATTTTTCAATGGATTACCCTATACTTTTTAAGCAATTAGTCAACACCCAATTTGTTTTATATATACTTTGGGAGTTATTGTTTTTAAATGTATATATGTATAATATGAAATAATCAAAAATTAGCAAAAAGGCACTGACAAATAATAATTGTTCTGTTTCAGTATGTTCATTTAGAGTTCTTAAGTGCATACCATTTAATTATGACGAATTTGGAATATTCATTAAGACTTTTGAATTATTTAATCTTCAAATTCTCAAGATTAAGTAGCCGATTCTGCGTAGCAGGCTTATTTCTGTAAAATAAGCCGATGTTTACGTAACAGGCTTAATACAAACTGTTTATTTGGTATTTGTTTATTTAGATTAGGTTGCTTATATAAAAAGCTTAACTGCACATCAAATACGTGGATTGACAGTATTTCGTACTATTTTGTATGAGAAGTCCTACGTAACATAGCCTTTCCATAAAATTTGTCAATTTTACGGCAGAATCGGCTCCTAAGTATTCAATTTTCAAATAAATAACATCTCTCGCTACTCGCATCCAACTGCTGATGAGAAGAATTTGAAATGTTAAAAAAAACATAATATACAACCATTTTCAGCAGATATTTCAGACTCAGACATTTTGCATAATTAGTTTGGTTTTGATTACTCTATAATATCAGATACGAAGTTTAATTAAGGAACTTTTTCATGTATTTTAGGAAAAAAAATCTCATAATAGAGATATTTGTTTGCAATATCTATTTGCGCATTTCAAGAACAAGAATGTAATTTTTAAAATATAACCAAACATAA
The DNA here is from genome assembly GCF_003426905.1 of Ctenocephalides felis. NCBI lineage: Eukaryota > Metazoa > Arthropoda > Insecta > Siphonaptera > Pulicidae > Ctenocephalides > Ctenocephalides felis. The sequence continues at coordinate 6,548 of NW_020537882.1, read as the reverse complement.
AGAAGATTTTTCGTAAAGAAAATATAGTTTCAAAAATTCAAAACTATTCGAAATCAGCAATGTTACATTTTGTAAATTAATGTGAATTAATAATGAATAAAGATTTTTTTAAATTTTGTTTTTTTTTAATTTATAAATATATTAAATGTTGTTCATAATTATTTCAGAAATACTATTTCTGGTTCTTGACAAAATAATTAAATCATTTTCCTTTTTCTAGACGAACGATGCCTTAGGTAGTAATGCGAATTGGCTATACTTCGTACCGCTCATCGTACTGGGATCATTTTTTATGCTCAATCTAGTTCTCGGTGTGTTGAGCGGGTAAGTACATATTTTTAATTTTAAAATAGTTTAAGAAAACATAATAAATTATAGATTTATCAATATCTTAATTGTGAGAAATATATTAATATTTTAAAATAAATTTTTATCAGTTATTTCTAAACCTTGCAATAAGGACTTCTTGGAGTATAAATTTAGACCAATAATATTATACTACAAATATCTAGTTATTTGTCTTACACTTTTTTCAATGACATTTTGTAGTGAATTTGCAAAAGAAAGAGAAAAAGTAGAGAACCGACAAGAATTTTTAAAATTACGAAGGCAACAGCAATTAGAACGAGAACTCAACGGCTACGTGGAGTGGATATGCAAAGCGGGTGAGTGATTTTTACTAGTGTTTTCAAGAGCTATCAGCATAAATAAACCATAATAAAGCATAAATAATAAATGTTTTTATTATATGAAGAATTGAATTTGTAGTATTTGTTATTGGAGCACTGCTCTGATTAATAAATTTATTTCATGTCATGATTTTAGCCACAGAACCGTATTCTGCAATCGATATCTGAGACATTCTGTTGAAATTATTGGGCAGAAGGAAAACAGAAAATTGCGTCGAACACCTAGTTTTCGATTTTAGTTCCAATATTTGAAGCAATTCTTAGTCTCTCTTAGATCTCTTATGTCCAGTATTGATACCGGATTTAATCCCAAAGTTCATCATAATCCTTTCAAAGAAACATGTAACATAATTGTTTAAAGTTACAATACCAATTTTTTTTAATCACAAACTTTTTGAATGAACACTTGATACATTGTTCACTACTGTTTTACTCTAGTCTCTATTATTATACTATTCTACTTTAAACAATTCATTTCATGGATTGTAACTAATAAATAAGATCATGTTCAAATTTGAAGTTATTGTCAAAATATTATTAATTTTCAGAGGAAGTAATATTAGCTGAAGAACGTACTACATCAGAAGAAAAAATACACATAATGGAATGTAAGTTTTATTTTTGAGATCTTTTTTAATTATTTAGTTCTAAAGTTTACTGATATAAAATAGTTTATATAAAAATATCAATTTAATAATATATTTGGGTCATTCTTGACCACAGATTTTTTTTTATAGATATACATAAAATCATTTGACACGTATTTTAGGATTTTTCCGGCAAAAATTTTTTCGTTGATATTTACGATTGAAATATTGCTGATTTTCTCAAATTTTATGAACTACCACTAAAATATATTCTGTCTATTAATGATTTTTTTTATAAATTCAGCTCGAAGAAGAACTGCAGCCAAAAGAAAAAAAATGAAGAAACTAGGGAAAAGTAAAAGCACAGACACTGAAGAAGAAGAACCTGAAGATGAAAGCGCTGAAGGTGATGACGGTAAGATAACGATTGACATTTTATTGTAACTATTTTTCTTTTTTTTCTTCTTAAAATAAATATATGCAAGGAATAGCTTTAAAGGAGTTACATTAATTACTATTGCTAAAACTTTTGTCAAAGTTTTACATAATCTCTTATTTGAATTAATAGTACTTCAGATAGATATATCTAGTAAAATAACTTTTGCTCATTCACAAGTCACTCGTAATATATTTTGAATGTTTGGTATGCATACGTACATTCTTCAAAATTAACTTTTTCTGTGGAAAATTACATGTTGATTTGGTCTTAAGCTTTTTGATAACAAGTGTGATGATAATATTTCAAAGTCATTGATGCTTCTAACTTCAATTTCATCCAAAATATACAAGGCTTATCATCAGCGAACCACACATTTGAGAAAAAAATATTCTTTTTTTTATTTTGCTTGAAAACATCTACTTAATTGAAAATTATATTATAGTATAGTTATATTTATGTAACTCCTTGTGATATTTTATAATCTATAGATTTAGTATGATATTCTCGACTTAAATTCTTTACATTTTTATATATTCTGAGGGAGCATGGAGTAAATTTTAGTGATTACATTAAATTTTCTCTTAAAATATATGAGATATGCAAATAAAATTTATATAAAAAATATAATGCAAATGCTCTATGCTCTTATCTTAATTTTAAATTACAACTTTATCTTTCTGCATTCAGAATAGTAACTATAGGTATATTTTCTAACTATTTCACAAAAATTAATTAATCATCTCAATCAATAGATTTTTTTCTACTACTTTTTAAAAACTTTTGAAAATTCATATTATCTGTCGAATCAGGAAATAAAAAACTGATAAAAAATGTTAATTATGATTTTATGAAACATGTTTTATAAAATTTGTTTGAAATACTTTCATGATTCAACAGATAGAATTTTTTTGTCAATGTATGTTTTTTTGGCTCATTCTAATTTTCAATCATGATGTTTATGTCAATCACCAGTGCACAATTTTTGAATGTGAAAAATGAATGTTTCTTTCAGCACCGACGAAAAAGCTGAAAGGTACGCTGCGCAGATTATACCAAGTGGTATAGAATGAAATCATGACCATTCTAAATAACTGTAATATAAAAACCATCACTAAATATCTAACTATATAATCGTATTGAGAACATATTATTTGGATTTGTTTAGTTAACTACGGTTGCTTTTGAGGGAAAGAATTTTTGAGTCTGGTCAAAATTGGCTGCAAATATTTGTAAAATGTACTAAACTATTTCAGTATTTTTGTTTTACTATTTTCATAAAGCAATCTTGCTAACCGGTTCATGCATTATTGCAATTACTTTAAATTTAATTTAATTTAAATTTAAATTTAAATTAAATTAAATTTAAATTTAAATTGAAATTAAATTTAAATTGAAATTTAATTTAAATTATTTTTCTCAATGGCAATCGTAGTTTTTCATAGCATCTGTAGGTGGCTGCCAGAACACCCGCGTGTAAATTACTGCTAATTGTTACTGTTTATCAGTATTATTGTTTTTTTGGTTGCTTAGGACTATTTCAACTAAAAGTTGAAACATTAAAACTTTGTGCAAAATTTAATAACGTTCGGAAAGATTCTGACAAATAAATACCCAATCCTAAAACGTACGTTTTGTTATTTGATACAAAAACACTACCGCAGAATTAAAGGCTGTGTCGAATTTGATTTGAGTATGCAAAATTATTATTGAAGATGAGCAGTATAAACTTAGAAGCTGATAATGAAAGTTCAAAGAAATTATTATATTCCACCTTTTCTCCTATGGATGTAAAACCTTATTGCTGCAGTAAATCAGTAACTTTATTCTTGCTACTAACAATTTTTGCGAGGTGCTAAGATTAAAAAAATATATATAATATACAGATTTGAAACCAACCTAAATATCTTACCTAAATCATCAAAATTCAAATGAACAAGAAAACTTTATCTATATGAAACACTATTAACCAAGACCCAATGTTCTTCTTTCTTTTCACGTAAACTAGTCTTTACGTGAAAATAATATAAACTAAAACATCGTAAGATATTCCAATTGGTCGTTTTCTAACATCATCATACTAAATGATATAATATCTACTTTTTATACTTCTTCACATATATTGCCTACTATAACTTCACTATGATTTTACAGTAATCTCAAATACTATTACCAATATTGCATATTTATTTTAATATATTAGTAATAATTATCGTTTTAAACATTTTTCAATTATGTTACAAATATAGTTTATTATAGATTTTATAGAAAACATTTAATAATTTGAATTTTTATCCATGTACATCAATTAGTTGTAGTAATTTTTTTATAGTTATTACGTAATACAGCTTACTAAATTAAACGTCATTACTTTTGGGGTATTTGTAAATAGATTTTCCCATTCCTATAGTGTAATGCTAAAAAGCAAATAATTCTAGAAATTTTAATAAATATAGATAGAATCACGTAAGAAAATATCGCTTCATTTTGTGACTTGACTGTGAATTAAATTTGAGTGCCTAGTATCGAATATTAATGAATCATATTAAAATAGTATTGTGTATTGTTAGGGCTAGAATGTTTTCACATATAATTTTTTTTCTATCTTTATATCAAATTTGAAAGTATAAATTAATTTTCAATATAAACACTTTTTAATATAAATATTTTATTATTTTTGTTCAATGAAATGACATTCTAGCTCCTAAAATATCTATTAGAGAGAATGTTACTATAGCGATTACGAGTGCATCACCTAGGTTAATCTAATTTAGGTTTAGGAAGAAATGTAGTGTATATCTGCTTTTGTAAATTGTTTTTATACTATGATATTCTGAGCAAATGTAAATTAATACAAATTATACTTGAAAGTTCAGGATTCATAATATAAAAACATTAATGATAACAATGCACCTCACATCATAGATGAATTGAAAGAAACTTCTTTATTACTAAATGAAGTTTTCAATTCAATAAATCACTTTCACAACCATCACTATCATTTGTCATGAAATTACTAACACCATGCAATTTTTGTTTTACATTATCATAAAAATATCCAGATGAATATTAATGAAAAATTGTTCATTTTTGTCCAAAAAAATTTCTTGGTCAAAATTTCCAGTTTTAAATATCAATATACCGTTATGTCTCTCTTCAATAAAATAATATATCATTTTTTTTTTCAAGTTATTTATATTAGTTTTTTTATCACACACCTGTGGCGTGTTTTGTTACCTATATTCTGACCAAGTTGTATGGAAAAACTTATCATTCTGTACACATGTAATTACATATATTTAATAGCTTCTAACTAACCTTGTAAACATGAATTTATTTCTAATTATATTTCATTTGAATGAGCTTTTGTTTGGCGAATAATGTAATATGAATGATCAACTAATTGTTATAAAAGCTTCACAAATTTATATATTAGTAACAAATAGATTCATTTGTGCATTTTTTTCAAATTTTGATTTTTATATCTAAATCAATCTCTCCGAAATGTGCATTTTTTTTCAAATTTTGAAATTACTAGTTCGCAATCTTATTATCAACGTCTGGATATTTTTACAACAAATATCATTATTATTTAGTTTTTACTGAAATGAACTAACTATTTCTATATTGTTGTGACCAATTGACTAAATAATTTTATTATGATGCAGGTTTCGGTAGGTCTGGTTACCTCCGCAGCGTCAGAGATCGCGGAAAATGCGCTGATTTTTGGCGGGCGGAAAAGCGATTTCGTTTCTGGATTCGCAAAACTGTGAAAGCCCAGTGGTTCTACTGGTTCGTCATAGTGTTAGTGTTTTTCAATACAGTCTGCGTTGCCGTCGAGCATTACGGACAGCCCGAATGGCTAACGCAATTTTTATGTAAGTGATAATGATAATTTAAAACAAAAATTTTAAGATTAAAATTGTAAGCATTTTTGTAGGGTGAATTATATAAGATTAGTTTTCTCTTTTCACATTATTCTTTTTTTACATTAGTTATAAGTCACAATCAGTTAAGACATGAAAACAAATTTTTCTCAGTTGCACAGTTAGTAGATGGAGCAATTTCTTGGAGCGATCTTAAAATATTCCAAATGCTAAAATAAAAAAAGTGCGTAAAGTTCACACGCGATTAAAGTAAAACTTATTCGTTACTATACAAGATGGCATTTAAGTGAAAATAAATACATCATATAACAATTTTGAATAATGTTTATTAGTAATATGATAACACTCGTGATGCACACATTTATTCGTGTCGACCATTATACACATTTATATAATGATAAATTATAAATTATATATCTATAATAGCATTAAAAATAAGTATAATATTTAAAAACAATAAATATTGATAAATTAAAAATTATATATTTATAATAGCATTCAAGATATGTGTAATATTTAAAAACAATAATATAATTGAAGTCATACTTCAAATATGACATGATCGGTTTGTCATTGTAATTAGCATATTGAACCTTCATTAAAGAAATGAAGTAATTGCTGATTAATAAATTCTCAAATAAACGTTCACACATTGGATTATGTAAAACAACGCCTTAACAAATATTGTTTTCGCAACTTTACTCATCACGTAATTGTGTTTGAAAAACTTCATGTTTTTAAAATTAACATACATTCATTGATTGTTTGTATTTTTTTACTTTTTTGCTGGCGATATATCATTCTTTGAACAGCTGTAATATCTGACTTGCCTAAAAAATATTTTCCATTTTAATAACTTCAAAGATTTATAGAAACTACGAATAATATATAAATAATTTCTAATCAATAAACTTACGTTTAGTACATGGCACAAATGTTTAATTTGTTT